>NW_015665886.1:210132-259464 GCF_001515625.1 Sinocyclocheilus rhinocerous | reverse complement strand
TAATAATAATAATAATAATAATAATAATAATAATAATAATAAATAATAATAATACTTATTATTATTATTATTATTACTACTACTACTACCATTACTACTACAAATAATAATAATAATAACAAAATTATTATTATTATTATTATTATTTATAATATTATTAATTTTACTTTTCTTCACCCATTGTCATTTTTTTTTCTTCTTTTAAGCCTATGTATCAATTAGGGAGTTTTTTGTTGTTGTTGTTTTTACTGGAAAACAAGACAAATTTGCAGTGAAGAGTTTTGCCTGCTGTTTATAGCATGAAAACAGTCTTTTTACTCTTTTATGGCAGCTATGAATGAAGAATGAAGAAACACAACTTCACACAATGCACCACAATGAAGTCATTAGAACAACAATATTCTACTAACGATTTCCTGATAAGTATAACTTACGAGAATTAACAGCAGCTCTGTAGGTGACAGAAAGCTCTATAGGTCTTTGTGAGATCACACACCCACGCCACACTCACTCACTCACTCTCCTGCAGTCAATGACCCAGTGTGATGGTTCCAAGCAAGTTGCTCATCCACACACATCCATGAACTGCATGCCACTGAACAATTAACATACAAATGACCTCAACTTAACACGTGATTAAGATTTCAAATGCCATCAAATGTTAAAGAACTACCAACTAAAGAATAAATAACCTTAATGGGGACCTATAACATGCTGTCAGTAATTTCCTTCCTGCACCACCTTGGTTAAAATGTCCAGAATTTAATTCATCATCATGCAACATATCTTCTCAAGAGGGTTAGGCAGGACTGTAAGAACTTTCCATTAAATACAACCTATTAATACTGTCCCATACAGTGCATTAAAAGTCCAAAAAGCATAATGGAATTATATGGAAAAGTAATTAAACTTAGTATATAGAAAAGTACATAAACTTATTTAAAACCTAAAAATGAAATGTATATAGCAACTAATTAAAGGCAGTATTTTAAACTAGCTATTTATTAAAATCGTCAGTGTATTTTTCACACTTGACCAACTGTTTAGATCCAAGAAGATATGCATTCCTCAAAGCACAATATAAAGAGTCTGAGGAGTTTGCTGTTTGCTGCCAATCATGGCAAACGGTTGTCATATAAGCATGACATGGATGACATAACTGGTCTCTTTTCATTTAGACTTGATAAACACCAGCTCACAGGCACAAGAATCGCCTGTTTATGTGAATAAGTGATGACTGTTCAGTTTGGTGGATGGATAATGACCACAACCACTGACAGAACATGTAGTGATTCATTTTCTGGGAAATAAATCTCAAGTCAGTAATGAAAAAAATCTGCATCTTATTTTTTTTTATTATCACAAATATAGTCAAAATTATATGATATATAGTAATATTGTTAAATAAATATTTTTAGAATTTAAAATAAATATTCTAATATTTCATTATATATTTTTTATTTTAATATATTTTTATTATCTTTTTTTCCCTGTAATGGTAAAGCTGGATTTTCAGCATCCATTACTCCAGTCTTCAGTGTCACATGATCCTTCAGAAATCATTCTAAATATACTGATTTCCTATCACAGCAGAACATTGTTTGTATCTTCTTAATGAAGTGTGAAAACTGTCTTTTTCATGATTCTTTGATTAGCAGTAAGTTAGAAATAAAGCATTTGTTTGAAATAAAAATCTTTTGTAACATTATTATTGTTACTGTTCTTTTTGTTCAATTTAACACATCCTTACTGAAGAAAAATATATTTTTTCATAGTGATCCCACTCCCAAACTGCTCAATGATAAAAAAAACTGCTCAAATGTCAAATTAATTCCATAAATACTGTTTCTCTGATTACACAGTTTATTTCCTTCTCTTTTAATTTATCGTTTCCTCCTTCTCTTTAGGCTGGCTACAGGGGTCAAGTCAAGACAGGGTGAAAGAAAAGATCACTCTTCCCATCATTTATTTTTATCTTTCTCAGATGTCACACACAACAGCTTCTCGAGAAGTAGCTACATGGATCAATATCTATTTAGTGACCTAACCCCTGTGTATGTGTATGTCAAAGCAGGCAATCTAAAGCTGTTTGAAGTATTTCATCTGGCACAGTCCTGCCCCCTGACCTGTCCAAAACATGGACCTCTCCGTCCTAAAGGCATGCTGCTCTCCAGCAATAAACAAGGCTGGGAAGTTGTTGCACACTTGTCACAATGTTGGTGGCAACAGACCCCCTCTGAATCGTCTGCCTCTTTTTCTACCAGGCTCTCGCTCGCTCTCCATCCCTGCTTTTCAGAAAGAAACAGTAACTCTGGGCCATAGAAATACGACTTATGAAATAAAGGTGGTCCAGTGGCCCAACTTGCCCCATGTTAGGGGTACGTTGAGCCATATCAACTAGATATATTTACGTGAAGTAAAAACTTGCATGTAATAAATTAATATTATCCTATAAAATACATTTTGAAACTATGTTTCCAGTTTGAACAATTTTTGTCATATTTACCTACATTCATATTCATATTTTCTTAAAGATGTCCATAAAACAATCAGAAAGGGGTTAAATATTCAGAAATTTGTAATGCTTGTAATTTTGGTGAAGTAAATATAATCAGGCACATGTTTGTGGAGTGATCAAGGAGGTGTCGAAGAACTAAAATTGCACATTTTGCTTCTTTTTGGACCACTTTATTGGATAGTTAGACTAGAGAGAAAACAGAAAATGGGCAGACAAAGAGGGAATTGAATGAAAACATGTCGCAGGTCAGACTCAAAGCTTCACAATGCTCTAACCACTGCATCACAGCTCCTACAATATTATTCATATTCATTATGAATGTACAAATGTCAATAAGTTCTATAAATATAAGAAAAAAAATTCTGCCTCAGTCTGACAAGTTAACTAAGCTGTTCTTTGTACATAGACAAAATTCCAAGCATTTGACAATTTAATTTAAAAAAATTTTCACAAATAATATTACAATTTCAGTATACAGTTTCACCGGTGATCAATGCTGAGACACAAAAACAAATGAAAAACATAACGACAAATACGTAATACCTCCACTGGGTTTATTGCTCTGACAGGCTAAGGTCTGAAAGAGTAAATAAGCAGACATCTACGCCAATCTTTCATTCAGCCGGCAGTCATCCATCCAGTGTGCACCTCTTAATCTGGTCCTGCTAGCACTGAGGAAACAAAGACCTTCACCAGATAAAACAAATGATCCCACTAGGAATGGGAAACAACTCACAGTCATCAGTTCCACTCTTAACACAAGTCAGCTTTACAATCATTGTGTGATTGAGCCATGTGTGTCCACACAAAAAAATCACACCACAAAACAGAGGTATGGAATTGTACCTGTTGTAAAACCACAAAGTAGTAGTCAATTTAAAATCTGCCATCTTTGCTCATGGGACCACAAAAACTTCTAAATGCCATGTGACTAATTATTTTGGCATTTCAGGAAATTGTATCTGAAAGACTGATGGCATCAGAAGAACATACACGGTCCACTTTTTGCCCCAAAAGATTCACTAGAAACTATCCTTCTTCTAAAAAAGTGGGCATTGATAAAACATACTACACTATAACACAATATTAAGTTGCTTGTTAAATGTGCAATGTGTACAATGAAACAGAAGTAGCAACATTTTCTGTAATTTGACTTAAATCCAACGGATTACAGAATAATGTAGGTTGGGGATTTGATTATGTGCATTGGTTGTTCATTAGATTTGGAGATAAGGGGGTTGCACTCAAAAATGGAGTCAGATGAACACAAGCTGGCAAAGGGTGAGGTTTAAGTGGACTAAACCAGAAAGTTTCACCAGAAAGACACTTGCACCGGATACATAAATACATGGATAAATAACAATAAGATCAACAAACAATAAAACGTGAATTTTTATTTTATGCTGACTTCAAATGGTCATCAAGACACTTTTTGTTGCAATGAATGATATGGAAATAATCTTCGACTTATTTTCTGAAAAAAATATGCCAGAATTTGGTTTAGTGGATGTGGGTTTTTTGGCAACTGATATAGCATGTTGAATGAGTGTGCACACTTTTCAAGAGAACTACTCATGTAAAACAATGGCATTCAGTAAAATTTATGATTATGCAAAGTATAATGTATGTGTAATCAGAAATTTCATTCACCATTTATGAATACACTACATACAAGGTCTTGATGGATAAATCTAGTCGCTTCAGTATTTTTACAAATGTGACAGTGAACTAAATAGAATACCTCTTCTCTATATCTACTCATGCATACTTGTCTGATTATATTTCATGCTTTTATTTATGTTTCTCATTTAGCATGTGTGTAGTCAAAATTCATCATACTTAAAATAACACATAGACTTCTCAAATATAAACCTATTTAAATGCCTACAGTTGTCCGAGATGCTGTGTTTTGGATATTTGCTGCCCAGAAGCTTGGCTTGTCATTTGTGGTAGTGACCTCTGTAACTTGTTCCCCTGATCTCTTCCTAATTTTATTGTGAAACTAGAGCTCTATGTCAGCCCCATGTGAGGGTGAGTAAGGGGCCTGGAAATATCAAGCAAAGGGGTGTGGCCGCCTTCCATGGAGGAACACAAACATCGCTGACAGACCTGATGGTTCTGTAATGAATATATTCAAAGTGTAACATAGAGAGTATTCCAACTGCAGGACCGTGCCAAAAAGCCACATCAAAAGCCACAGCACCTCATGAAATTTTACAAGCAAATATATAAACAAGTTTTATTATTTAAAAGAATCACCAGTCTGAGCTTGTAACACTCCAAAGAGAAAGGAAAAATTGAAATCGCATCATATGACCCCTTTAAACACTTTGAATGACACTGTCTTCATGGCCACGTTTACACTTTTTTGGAGCTGTGGAACATTCTACTTCAAAACAGAAGCTACTGTAGGACACATTCTTACATGCTTATCCAAATAAAAAAGTAGGTGCTGAACCTATGAATAACATTAAATATAGCTACAAGCAAACAGCGAAACATCTCGGTGTCAAATCTAACTGGTGATAGAGTTTAGCGAGAAAAAAAATGACACCTCTGTTGTTGTGTTTCACTCTGTTTGCACTCTGCTATTGACCTTGTGACTCTGTGATGTGCACAATAAACAAGTGTGCAATATTTCCTTCCTTTATTCACAGTGTTAAATGTTCTTCTAATAAATTTTTGGTCAATTATTCTATGGCATGTAGAGTCACCACGTCAAATTCGTTTTTTTTTTTTTAATTAATAGAAAATATTTACATGCATTTCAGAAACAACATACGTTTGATGTTGAAATTGAATTGATCAGTCTAAATCTAAGAGCATAAAGAGTTTATGAGGTCACAAGGATGCATGAAGCATGCATGAAGTGCCAAGAAAAAAAGTGAACATCCGGCACATATATCAAGAAAAGGCCATTTAGACATAACTGCATCCATTCTACACTTAAGTATGACAACATAGCACAACCTTACCACCCCTTTTTCTAAATTAAGTGGAACAAACAGCATGACATAGCCAACAAAGCCCGAAATATATGTAACTTCCTCAATGCTATGCTTCACTAGCTTTCTTTGTGTGAGATGTGTGTCCATACTATATGGCCCAGTGAGGAATTTAGCTGAGCGCTAAATGAAGTGACTTATGCCAGGCAAATTTAATATGTGGTTTTCACAGACTAAAGTGGTGGTAGAAGGGGGGGGCTATGTTGTTGCCCCAAGGCAGGATGATAAAGAAGAGCAACACTGAGGGAAGAAAGCTAAAAGCTTTGCATGGCAAAAATTAAACCTGCTAAATATCTTTTTTTAATGGAGCTTGCACATATATGTTCATAACATACCTGTGATATACATCAACATGATATAAAGAAGAAGCTCAAAAGGACACCTAACAGATTTAAAAATAGTACTGAAATTCTATTATGGGACACAAATAATGATTTAGTTGAAAAGTAAACTCTGTACTCTCCATCAGTTCTTATACATCCCAAGCAAGCATAAAAGCCCACTTACCTGTGGGTGAAATAGAAAAGTGATGATTCTATTAAAAAACAAGCACACACAAGAAACTACTGTGGAAATAAATAAACACAGAAAACAAAATATGGTATTGTGGTTCCCTAAACCCTCAATTTATTTATCTGTGCATGTATTGATCTGCCTTTTTGGGCCTTTCATAAAGATCAAGGCATCAGGGCGGTGAATCCTGGGTGCTGACGCCGGCACACAATTACTGCAGGCCTCACTGATTGCATTTACCAGATTAAGCACTTTGTAAACATTTGATAACATTCAAAGAAGGTGATCGGTTGTCCCAAATAGAATTACTCGCAGATGCAAGTCATCTGACAGGAATAGTTCTAATTTCTAGTATAGATTGTTTTCATGCAGAATTCTAACATGATAATCAAATCTGCTGTTCTGAGCCCCTTCTCAAGTCAAGTCACATGGTCCCATTAGTCATTTAGCAAGTCCTTTGCTGGGCTATTGAGAGCCGCGGGATTCCAGGGCAAGGTTCCTGACTGCCAAATGACAATTTGCCACCGCGCTTTGATGATTTTATTATGTGTTTAAATAATACAAATAGCCCGATTCCCAACAAGTTCCTGCACTTAACAGAAGACCACTCAACTGGGAACAACATGAAAAACACCCAGCACATGGCCATTAGCAGCCATTCACAAAATTGACACCAGATTTTTTTATACTGCGGTTAAAGAGTGAAGCAAAGTTTGCTTTGAGAAACGAGTGTTTACAAGGAATATGTGCAGCAATGTAGGATAATACAAGAATCACGCACACCAATATTTTTCTGTTGTTTTGTCAAGCTAGAAAGACTACTAAATGAAGACCTACAAATCTATATTTTTCATTCAGCATCTTTCATTCCCATTTTGACAAACAGATGGCACATAACAGTGAATCAGTCCAGTGTTGTATTTTATTTATTTATTTATTTAAATCAAAGCCATTAAAACTGTGGTTATACAAATGGTAATCAATCAGCCAAAAATAAATAAATAAATAAATAAAAAACATGGTTACTACATTTTTACTATATTAAAACCATGGTTAATTTCCATAATGGTACATGATCCAATATGATCCAGACCTCATGACTTTTGAATCATATATTACCAATTATTGTCTAAAATCCTATTGTTCTACAAATATCAGATCAATAGCTGTCAGCAAAAAAACAAAAACAAAACAGACATTTCTAGTTTACACAGCACATTGGTTCTATATTCTTTGTTGATCTTTATAATATGCAATTGTAAATGGCTGAATGGCTTACAGTGTATCAAAAAGTAATATCATACCCACAAGATCATTAGCAGTAGCACTGTCTTATGGATGACAGTTTCCCCGTAAATGCATCAACAGCTCTTGTATAGCATTCGCTATGAAAATTATAAAGTGGCTGTTGTGGTGTCGATTGACTGTATGGAGAACATTTCTGTTAATCTTTGTTTAATACATTTCGCTGAATCAAATATATCTACGACAACAATGTAATATTCTAAAAGGCTAGTGTTGGTTATGAGAATTACATGAATGAATTATGTAGGCTATAGCACGCTGAGAAAACGTCGACACATCTTCAAACATTACGTGTAATATCTAGAAACAAATGTCTAAAAACTATTTCAGGGGCAATACATAAATAAATACATGAACAGTAGTCTACATATGAAAAACTTGAACAGTAGACCCTACGTGAACGCAGACCCTTTGCAAGGCAGTCATAATTACATTCGCAGGGGACTTGTGATCTTTTTAATTATTCTGCTCTTCATTTCTGTCCCACCATTCAAAATGCTCGAAACCCCATCTTTATAACCCCAGAAGGCTATAAATTATCTAACTTTGAGATGAGGGCGACAAGCAGATCTCTTTCATTTGCTGGCAAGAGATGTGCAGGGGATAATTGAATGGACCGTTCTCTGGCGAGAAAAAAGAAAGTACACTTGTTATCTTGTGAACTCTCAACATATAAGATAGGAATCTAGTGAATGTCAGCATGAAAGATGGAATTAGCAAGAGATCTTTTTATTGTTCTGGAAGGTCATTAGGCTGCCAATTGGGTAATTATGGAAATGCTCTGAATGTTTTCTCCTTTCCGTTATAGGATTTGAGACCCTTCAATCAGCTCATCTCGTGGGAAAGTTCAGCCATAACTGCAAACCAGCAAAATCAAATTAGCCAAAGATATTTCATTAGTATTTATAGCCGGAGGCATTTGTTGAAGAGAGAAGTTGTGAGACTCAAATGGAAGAATTATTAGCTAATGACAAGGGCCATAGCCCACCTAAGACATACACTTGAATAGACTTAATGAATTGAAGCCATTGATTGCATCGACACTGGACGTTTATTCGTGTTGGAAACACAGTGTTCAGTGAACATCATAATACACAACAACGCTGCGGTTTGCAGCTAACTCATTTCAATAATTTATCATGATACAATTCATGATGTCATCAAAATCTGTATATTGGAGAACATCAGGAAGACATTCGTTTTTAGGTTAAAGAAATCGATAAAAATGAATATGAATACATTTATAAATGAATAAATTGAAATATGAATAAATTATTTTTAAAAAAATCTAAAATGGAAAACATAAGTTTGACTGAAAATAAAAGTAAAGCCAAACTGATGGAAAAGTGACAACTTGCAGTGATGAGTTCATCGCACTTTTTATTTTACTTTGAATGGAATTGCTAACACTCAAGTAGAAATAACAGAAATTGCGGCCGCTTACAATAGAACCAGATCTGTTGATACTGGCCTAATGGTAAACTATTTTTACAGTGTGCCAAATTTATGATGTGAGAATTTGATTATTTTTACTACAAATAGAAAAGGGAATAGGAAATGACTACAGCGATAACGTGTAACTTCAGTATAGCCAATTATAGCGAATTACTCACGCGAGATTATAGGAGTACGGAGCTCCCCATAGTTATCAATGTGTCTTGGAAGAGTCCCATGTGACACCACACTCAATAACTCAGCCATTTCACGTGGTGGCGGTGATTTTCTCAACCGCAGATTCTGACTGAATAACAAGCATTAAGGTAATTAGCTCTAAAGTTACGATGGGTAAAGTGACTGAAGCATCACTAGTAAATCTAACTGATTGAGATCAGGGGTTAGGAAGATAGGCCTATATTTAACACGTACAACAAATAAATTATAACAAATCTTTGCGTAACCTGCGTTACGCAGGAAGTTCATACTATAAGTTTACACAAAACCCAAATAACACCCTCTGGTCGTGCTAATGTGCTACTTCAGTCCTCATCTAAATAACAATGAAACGTACAAACCGAGTAACATCACACATGCTTAACTAAGCGCATTGGCATGTTAATCTGGCTGAAGGCGGCATTTTTGCACCCATCCTCGACATCATGAACCAAATACAACCACATCAAACATAGAGCAATATTAAAAGAACATTTTGTAAAAATGAACTAAAAATATATACTACGTTCATAAGGGTTTAGCAAAAATAAATAAAATTGGAATGCATATGCTTGATTATTATATGCTTCATAACAATCTAAAACGACAAACAAGCAGAAATGTAAGGTAATGGAGTTTTATAGCAGAGATTCACCGTACTGATAGACAACGGTCTTTTTAACAATTAACACCAGAATTCATTTAGGTTTGAGAAAATGAGTTAGGATTTTGTGGCGGTTACTTACGTGCAGCCAGTTTAATTCTACTTCCAGCTACAGAAAGAGAAAAAAAGCACAATCTTCAGGACAATAAAATAAGCATTATTCATTACACGATACATTTGAATTCATTAAGACATCTGATGGAACTCTGTATTTTTTGTGGAACAACATTTGTTCAGGAAATGTATTTAAATGAGAAAATTAAACATTTTACATCACAAATAATTCATACAACAGCTCTGTGTAAAATACAAACAGATTGTGAATATAAAATAATAACAATAATTCCATGTTCATTTTCAAAAGCATAGCCCTGATTGTTTTGACGCCCTCCTTTTTTATTCAGGGATGACAGCTTAAATCTCAGTTATTCGTTCATTATTTTTCGAACAGTGTTTTGATACCGTTGTCATTTACTATTTTGTATAGCCTACACCTACAGAATTATGTTATGTTCAACTGAATTTGCTGAGCATAACACTGATTTTCTGGTTTGGCCGTAATGGTAGGAGCCTGCAGGATGATACTACAAAGGGGACTGTTAAAAATGAGCTGGATCATATTGTTTGACAGAAAGATGCAGGTTGATAGAGTGGATTCTTCAAGAGGGTGAAAATGGTGAATTCAGAGAGAAAACGGAGATCCTGCCTTCTGGTGGGTATAGCCTTGGGGAATCACGGTGTCGACCGTAGAAAATCCAATTAAGGATTGCATTTAAATGAAAAGTCATTTTTTAACCAGAGTATGACGTGGACACTTCCCTTTCTAGATGAGAGGAACAGTTTTCCTGCAAATGGCTCCTTTTTATTAAATCTGACATGCTGATAATGCGGAGTTGATGTAAAATAATTGGCACAATAACCGTAATTAAAAGCGCACTAACAAAGCCATTAATTTATTACAGTTGTACAAGCTTGCCCCCAACTGTGCTTACATAATAAAATGACTCGTTTTTACACGACCAGTTTTGCAAAAGATGAGACGCTCTACATTTGATTACAACGAAGTACAGATTCTTTATTTAGTTTGTTATTATTACTACTCTTATAAAAATATACATTACACATGTTAATGACCGAACAGTGTAGTTTGCTGTGCATACAAGCAGCATGTCAAATCAAACACCCAGTCTATCGATTTAGATAAAGTACGACTCAAGTACTGATAATGGACATTTTACAAAAAAAAAAAGAAAATAAAAAAAAAACTTTAAAAAAGGATTAAAAACAATATTGACAAGAATTATCCTATTTTTTTTATTTAATAAGATCTTGCAATGTCCTATTCATTAATGTATTAGGTAGCCTATCTATTTTATTTAAGCCCGTGCAGCATTAATATACCCTTCAAATGCGAAGCATCCTCCTAGTTCAAGTTCAGTTTCATCTGGGTTACATCCTTTCCTCTGCAGATCCCCTCTTCCCTGAATGGATACATTTCCCATTACGCCCTTCAATTTTCCCTTCTATCTCTTTTATTTCAGCGATTTAATTAGGCATAAATTCGATCCTGCTTTGCTATTTGTGAGCTATTTGTTTCTGACCTTGCTGGGTAATCACGTTCAGCCACTGTATCCGCACCGTCACCTGCTATGCCTGAGTCTCCTAATAGGTTCATGCTGGAAAGAGTTAGCTTATTATTCTAAAAGGTTTTGTCGGGTTAAGCCGTGCATGTGTGCTTAAATGTACATTTCATTAACAAACTGCGAAGGTATAAAACCGGATTTATGGAGCTTCAAAAGATCACAGAGAGGACGAATTTGATCTCCTTTTGGGCGATATCATCCACGATGTCTTTCAGCGCGCACTGACTCGAGATATATGGTCTTTTACATTTTAAGCCGCTGACAAAACCCTTCATTATTCTGCAACATGCAGTGCTAAAACGCAACAACCGGCCTGCATGCGTTTATATTTAGAATTAAACAACAGCATAGACACAATTACGATCTAAAGCAATAAATCAGCAAATGTTTGCTGACAACATAGTTTGAGTCTGAGTCTGAGTTTGTAGAATTGTTATTTAAGTGGACTCCTATAATATTCCTCAAAATATTTATCTACTAAAGTAACAAAGACATGGGTAGAAATTATTAAACGAATGCGTAATGAGCAGAACATTATTTTCAAAAGCACATATTTGCTTTAGGCAGCGTTAAAGGTGCTTTGACTTGATCCTCTAAGTAGCCCGCGATTGATAACGGGACATCACGGCCACTCACTGTCTGCGCTCTTCAATACCATTAATAACGACATTATTTAATTAGTCTCATTCATTCACCATGCAAAAACAACTTCAAAGATGTAGCACAAGCAAGCGTACCTCGGAGAATTGTAAGGATGATAAGCAGGCTAAAGGTAAAGGTCGAGGTGGCCTATTTGCAGATTAAATGTCATGCTACAAAAACAAGTGTACTGAAAATATAATACAACCCCTATTTAATTAACTTCCTAAATATACTTTATACCAAAAAACAGTGTATAATTATTTTATACCAAGTAATAATGCAATAATGTATTATTATCATTGACAATAATTTAACAATAACTAATTGGTTTTAGTATTAGGTTAGAAACAAATTGGACTATTTTGAAAGCAGTGCTGCAAAACCTGCCCAAAAATACAGAGATAAGCGATTCCCTGAAGAAATATAGAACTATTTGCTTTCGCAAGTTTTCTCTGTTACGAAATTGATATAGACTATTTTGTAAACTCTAATAGAATGGTGGTGAGAATAATTGATTCGAGCGTCAATTACATCAGCCTTTATTTTCATTACAGCTGGGCAGATATCCCTAGCTGTAGATCGATAGGACGTTATATTATTACTTGTGGTTAAATAAGAGATTAAACTAAACACGCGAACATTGTTTTATGTGTGCATCGGCAAAAACAATACAATCACATCAGTGTTTAATCTCTGAAATATTAGGCTACAAGAAACAAGAGCATCCAAGTACAAACCACAAATAAAACGGTATTAAACCTTGCAGTTCCCATGAAGCGCACAGAGTAGCGTTTTCTCACACGATCCAGGAAATGTTAAAAGAGTTTACATATTCCCTCTCCGCGTTCTTTTTCTTGGGAATATCCCACATGCGTCGCTCATCTGTGCGCGTGTGAATGGCTCCTATGCATTTACCCGCGCGCTCATTTCCTACTTAATTCATATGTTAACACGAGCAATGATGCGGGTCGTTAGCACCTCTACAAAGATCTTTATTTAGAGATTTCCATTGTTTTTGTACTTATTTCACACGTAACAAAATCAGCGCTGTACGTCTGCAGAAACACTCAAGTGTAAGTCGTTTTTTCCCCAAACTGAATTCTACTAAATCATTTTATTATAAAGGTACAGTAGGCTATTTAAAACTCTTCGCTTAATCATGCAGTATTCGAGCACACAATATAAATGACAAGAGATTCAATTAACTTAGCTGTAGACGTTTTCGTTCAGCAGCTTTCAATATAATTGGCCTAAGAAAAGTGAAGTTTGCGTTTAGCGCGGGCGAATGAATGCACGTCAGCTCTGGAGATGATTTCAGTCACGCAGGCCGATTTTCTCCCCTCCGCCACCGCTAAATGGTCTATGACGGACGAACAGAGGCGACGTTACTGTTGTTCCCTTTGTTGACAAATCCATGAAACAACTTCAGCTCAGCGGTATAACAGCGCGACCTCTGACGTCGGAGGGTCACGTGACGCGGCTGATAGTATATCTTTAAGTGAAAAGTAATCTATCAGACAGTCCTTAAAGCCTTCTTTTCAAAGCACGTGTCATCTTGACTCCTCGGTCCAAAACCAGGCTTAAGTTTCGAGGAAATACAGCGGAAAGGAGACAAGGTGTAAAGAAGCCTTTGGACTGGAGAAATATTTTCTAAAGTTGAAGTTTTCCTGGCAGGCCGGGACTGACCTGCATTTATAGCCGGTCGTCATCTGATCTGACCGCTGCTCTTACCTTGGTTTGCTCCAGCAGTAAAGTGAGCGGTGATGACCCTGTCTGGAGGCACCAGTGCCAGCAACATGTCCGGTCAGACCGTGCTCACAGCTGACGATGTGGATATCGACGTGGTCGGGGAGGGCGACGAGGGGATGGAGCGGGACAGTGACTGCGAGAGCCAGTGCATGCAGGACCGGAGAGATGAGGTGGAGGAGATCGAGGTGAAGGAGCGCAGCGACAGTCCATGCGAGAGCGCCGGCGAGGGAGAGTCCAAGGGGGATGCTCAGGAGAGCTCCACCGGTCCCATGCAAAGCAAGCCCAAGAACAGCCTGGTGAAGCCGCCCTACTCCTACATCGCCCTCATCACCATGTCCATCCTCCAGAGCCCGCAGAAGAAGTTGACTCTCAGCGGAATCTGCGAGTTCATCAGCAACCGCTTCCCTTACTACCGAGAGAAGTTCCCGGCCTGGCAAAACTCCATTCGCCATAACTTGTCCCTCAACGACTGCTTCGTCAAGATCCCACGGGAACCGGGCAACCCGGGCAAAGGCAACTACTGGACCCTCGACCCCCAGTCGGAAGATATGTTCGACAACGGCAGCTTTCTGAGGAGGAGGAAACGCTTCAAGAGACACCAGCCGGACATTCTCAGGGAGCAGACCGCCCTCATGATGCAGAGTTTTGGGGCGTACAGTATTGGGAATCCCTACGGACGCCACTACGGATTTCACCCAGCCGCTTACTCGCACCCTGCAGCCGCTCTGCAGTACTCGTACATTCCCCCAGTGGGTCCGATGCTCCCTCCGGCGGTGCCTCTCCTGCCCTCCGCAGAACTGAACAGAAAAGCATTTAACTCTCAACTAAGTCCAAGTCTCCAGTTACAACTGAACAGCCTGAGCACCGCGTCAATCATCAAATCCGAGCCGTCCAGTCGACCATCGTTCAGCATAGAAAATATTATCGGGGTCTCCAGCAGCTCCACGAGCGCACAGACTTTCCTGCGGCCGCCCGTGACGGTGCAGTCCGCCTTACTGAGCGCACAGTCTCTGTCCTCCTTAACCCGGACATCAGCTGCCATCGCGCCAATTCTCAGCGTCCCGTCAAATATCATCTCCGGACAATTTTTACCGACAGCGTCCACAGCAGCGGTATCTAAATGGCCTTCTCAATGATAATCAAACTATTTTTTAGACATATATATTTTAAAGACGATACAGCACGAACTACAGGCAGCACTGGACAATTCGTCCGCCCCAATGTAGCCATGTAAAGACTTTTGAGAAAAAAATGAAAATTCATAATCAAAAAGGAATGCTTTCACAGGTAATGTTTGTAAATATTTGTACAAAGAAATTAATTTACATGTTTTTCTTTCCTATTTCATTTCGTTGTTTAAACTTATAGCTGAGTGAGCCTCATTTTCCCGTAATATTTTGTTTTCATTCTGAAAGAAGTGATTTCAAGAACAATGTTTTTTTCCCTTTGTTTTCCAATATGAAATATTAAACTGTTCTTACTGAAAGACGGAAGAAGTATGTTTATAAAATTTAAATATATGTATTCTATGTAGCTATATTGTGTTGTAAATCAACTTCATTTGTTAATAAATATGAAAACAATCCAATGCATCTCAGGCACAACTGACTTTATTAAATCAACAGATGATTTCTAAAATTACAGGAATGTAACCGATAAATAATGTATAAATTATAGGTGTACGTAGTATTACTTATATTGTTTAAGTAGCCTATGCGATTAAATGTAGCATTTTCATTTTCACCAACAGAAGAAATTTTAAAGAATATATTTTCAGTTATGAGTGTTATATGAAAACATAAACGATACCCCTTGATTATATTTTTAAATTTGCGATTAAGTAATTTTGGAATGGTGTATTATTTCAGCGGTCCTTTTTAAAATTAATAATATGATATTTTAATTCAAATAATATTAAAAAAAACATTGTACATAAAAAAAATAATTATTTTAGCTTATTGTGAATACAACTCTAGGCAATAATTTCAACGGATCAGCATCTGTTTCAAGCTGAAAACAACCATCACAAACGGTTTCAGTCAGCCGTCCTTAAACTTTGCATTAAAGACAACCTTCTACAGAAATAATATAGCCTACTAACAATTACTACGATCAGATTATTAATTATAAATTAAACTAAGCTTACTTAATCCCACCCTTTCGACAATGTAGGTTACAAAAATATCAACATTCTTTCCAAATAAAAAGGTCAATAGCCGTCGAGAAGCTGCCGTATCCATTTACAAGTAAAAATGAAGTGCGACCTAAAAATATTTGGGAAGTTGTTCTTATTAAAGCAACACTCTTTCACAGTTGTGTCTAGCTAATCAGTTCTACTCAAACAGCAAATGGTAGATGGTGTGGCGCACAAGAGTTAGGGCTATATTTAAGTGATACCCATTGGAAAAGAAAAGGAGCCGCTTCTTGGATTCACTTTCAGGCTAAAGACGCTGCTGAGACTGACCTTCTGAAAGCCACTAACAGGGCCTTCCACAACTGTCTCCGTATTCCTTAAAATGGGATAAATGGTTGTAAGCACATTGTTCTGATGCCTTCTACTTCGACAGCATATTCAGTAATTTATTGCTGCATTTCGCTGTTAAAAATAAAGCCTTATTCAAATTAGCCCAAATTAGGCCGTTGCTGGTGTGTTTTTCTCTCAATGGTTATGATATTTAGTACTACTAACGGATTTGTAATCGCGCTCATAGGCCTATACTATTAAAAAGGTATGTAAAAGCTATCCCAGCTTCAGATTGATCTATAATGTATTTAGCACGTTTTTACCGAATATTTGGGCATTTAAAAAAAAGAGATGCATGTTGGCGTAATAAACCATTTTAAAAGCACAGCATCCGACAAAACGTTTATAAAAAATACACCGCAGATGATTAAGAAAATAAATCCGTTGTCACTCAGGCCTATACAAAAACTAAAACATATGATCGCCTCATTCTATAGCCTACTGCACATCATGATGATGATGATGATGTCTTAAGTGTATCACTAGATGGCGTTTACAGGAATAAATTACATAAATTAAACGACCGCTTTTGCTAATGGGTGCAAAATTCCGATGCATCTACAGTAACCGTGGTCCTATCTCTAAAATAAACGTGCTTCTTTGCATCTGTCGCGAGGATAATGAACGCGCACGTGGAGCTGTTAGATGCTATTTGTTTTGGACTAGAGATACTGTGAAATTGTTTAGATTCAACGGGTTTTAATGAGGGATCTATTTCTAGGACGGCTGGTGGGAAAGAGTTGACTCTTTAACGAGTGCAAGGTTATAACACATCCTGCTTTTTGCCTAGTCGCGAGCCTTGGATAGGCCTCTTTGCTATTATAGAAAAAAAATAACAATAAAAGAGACGTTATACAGATTTAATAATTATGAACATCAGTGATCATTTAACTGTTTTTCAATAAGAACAGTCATGTCACTTGGAGTTTCAGCAACAGTATCTTGAGAATTTTGCTTGGCTACCATCAAGGCTGTTTATCCATTTACGCGTAACATTTCACAGACCTAAAACGTTAAACAACAACTGTTTTGGAAACTTTCTATTTTTCTTGGCCTGTGAAATACAAAGGAAAACCCCTTGCTGAGCATTTTGAAAGTGACAAGTGGTCGGACGTATTTTGGGGTAAACTAAACAACGCTTTGACCTTTGTGGCTCCACCTGCTCTCCGCGCTACACAGGTGTAGAGTCTCCGTGTTCCCACCACCTAACCCAATGCTTTACACTCATGTCTATGCCATGTTCATTTTTCTATATTAAATGTTACATTAAATATTGTTTTTTTTTCTTCTAATTAGACATATTCTCTAATCTTAGATGGGCTTGGTTTCGAAATTCGGGACAGCTTCTCTCGAACCTTGTTTTGCAACATTACTTTCCTCTTTGAAAATACCTTTCAAACAAATAAATGTCAACATTTTGTAAGCAGAAAAAAACATTACTAGAACTGTAAATGTGAAAAACGAACGAACAAACAAATAAACAGATAAATAACAGTTCATACTTTAAAAAAAAAAATCACAATCTACATGCAGGGCAATAAGGACCACTGACAAGCCCAGGTATCCTATCTCCTGGAGCATATCGCCAACAGTAAATGTGGATCCAGTGGTTATACTAAATACTTAAAAGGGTGCAAAGACGAAGCAGTAAATGACAAAGATGGCAAACAGGGACATTAACATGTCATTGAGCTGAATGTGACTAATAGGCTCCTTACTGTAATGAAAGTGTCATTGCAAATCAGCACTTGTTCGTGGTTATTATTTATAAATATTTGATGTCCCAACCACAAAGCTGTCGTCATATCCAGCAGCTCTTAAAATGAATGAAATGCTAACGATTACAACACTGCTCAGATAAAAGTTGAGGATCTCAAGTATGATTGTAAAGTGAGCAACAATTCAGAACTGACTTATGGACAGTGATGCAAATGCTCTCAGACCTAAATCTGACTGACATCTAGAGGTCTATGACGTTACGATATTCGAGTAAATCAATTGGATTGATGGGATAATGTCATTTATAAAATGACGCAAATAAATAAAAAAACTAACAAATTGCTTTTTCAATTAAATAACGTTATATTGGCTCTTATTGTCTAATCTTACTTTCTTTTCTGTAATTAAATAAAATCGTTAGGTTACCAAGGCAACAAACATAACGCAGCTGAAAGTCAACATGGTGAGCATATTCTGAAATATTCCACATATTACAAAAATTCCATTTAGTCGTTTGTGTTTCTTTAATCCGTTTTAAAGATAAACAAATGCATGTCTTTGTAATGAAATTTTAAATGGTTCTAAAATAACTGTCATTTATCAATCAAAATAGTTCGTTATGGGATACATATTTGCTTCATAGCCTATATGCCCTTACTTTGACCAGCCCTGATTTAGGCATTTTTGGGATAGAGTTGAACATAAACACATCAGTTTCCCCCCCTATTTTTTTATAATCTCGTTCATAGCGTTGGTAATTAGGCAAAAGGCAGTTCATTCAGTGTCTTTACCTGGTGATGTTCCATAGATAGTCCATTATTTGACCATTGCTTATTTATTCAGGATCATCATCTAGCAACATCTTTACTTTACTGCACTTCAATACTCTATTTAAATCATAGCTTATTTACTACCAACATTTTCAAGTTTTGATTAGACCATGGATCAAAATTACAAATCAGACCTTGACCGCCCAAACGCCAAACCTGTTCAAAATCACTTCAACCCACGTGCTCATGTATGATGTCATCACGAAGCGCCACTCCGCTGACGTATTGTTTCAGGAAGTGAATCTCAGCCGACTCGGCTTTCTAGGAAAACATGAGCGGTGCTGCAGTTTTATGATTTTTAAATCAAAAGTCTTAAAGGCTACCAGACATGGAGAACTGGAGCCTTATCTCACTGTGCGTGCTGCTCGGTTTAACGTCGAGATGGGCGGTGTCTTTTCATTCCTACTCAGGTTGTTTTTTTTTGAATGAACCGCCGGTTTCTTTAGGCTCAGTAACGTTATATTGACACGTCAAAGTCAGCTGCAAGTGTTCGGAACAACTCATTCATCTTTAAATAAGCAAGACCAGCTCATCTAAAACGTCAATCAAGGGGGATAAACATTATTCGTGAAATAATGTTATACGCGATGAATATTGTACCTTAAACATTTACGTTTTAATGAATAAATCATACTATTTTGCATGTCATTTAATGGAATAGGTGCAGGTAAACCGCCAATTTTCGGTGACTATGAAGCACAGAGACACTGGCAAGAAGTGACTTACAATCTACCTGTTCATGAATGGTTAGTCTCTCATTCTTCTTTCATGGCCAAGTAAACCAATATTGGTGAAGCTCCCTCTCCTTATATATTGTAGAAATTAAATGTCACAGTATTTTATTTATAAGGCCAAAGCCTTATATGAATGTGGCCTAACAGTTTTTTTTTTTTCAAACTAGGTACTTCAATAATACAAATAATGATTTGAACTACTGGGGTCTTGATTATCCTCCTTTGACAGCATATCACAGTCTGGTCTGTGCATACGTGTAAGTGTTCTTTTACCTGGTACAGCATCCATATTTTTTATTTATCAGTTTAGCATGGCTTGATGATGATTTTGATTTTGCCTTGTGTGGTGTCAATTTTTCTAGAGCAAAGCTGCTCAATCCTGAATGGGTGGAGTTGCATGCGTCTAGAGGCTATGAAAGCCACTCACATAAGTTGTTCATGAGGGCCACAGGTAAGTATTGATATCAATAATTTATTTATTTCAAATATTTTAGATGGCAGTCACGGTGTCATTTCTACCTCTTAAAGGGTTAGTTCACCCAAAAATGAAAATTCTGTCATTAATTATTAACCCTCATGTCGTTCCTGTAAGACTTTCTTTCTTCTTCGGAACACAACACAAATTAAGATATTTTTGATGAAATCTGAGAGTTTTCTGACCCTGCAAAGACAGCAATGCAACTGAATACATCACTGCCTGTTTAGCCCCGCCCACCGATTCAAGCATATAGTGTAAATAATGAGAGAGGCAAAGGTAGGTCTATGCAGAAACCAAATGATAAAGATGGCTCCGAAGACAACAAGACGCTGTGCAGTGCCAAGTTTTGGAAAAACAGTCTTTGCATTGCCTTCCTTCTGATCACAACATTAGGAAAGAGTGGATGAACTTTATTTTTAATGAAGTTCCAGACCACGTCAGTAAGAACTTGGTCCTTTGTTCACGTCATTTTACTACAGATTCGTTTACAAATAAGAAAGATTGAAACTAAAAGACGATGCTGTGCCAAATATATTGGAACTGACAGTAATGTTGCACCACACAAGTGTAACTTTTTATTACGCGGTCACTATTGCTTTGTCTGTTATTACAGATCATTTGATATGTACTGAGTATTTATGCGTTTTAACCGAAATCACAGCAGCGTCCATCTATGAAGGCTGTAGGTTATCAAACATACACAACTGTTAGCCAATCATAGCAGTGGGCGTTTACTTCCGTGTCTACAATCCACTACGCCTATTCAAACAGAGCGTTCTGATGAGGAGGGTCAAAACAGGACGAAAAATAGCCTATTACTTCTAAATTTACTTCTAAATGTTTTTGATGTAAACTGATTTTGCCTTGTGTGGTGTCAATTTTTCTAGAGCAAAGCTGCTCAATCCTGAATGGGTGGAGTTGCATGCGTCTAGAGGCTATGAAAGCCACTCACATAAGTTGTTCATGAGGGCCACAGGTAAGTATTGATATCAATAATTTATTTATTTCAAATATTTTAGATGGCAGTCACGGTGTCATTTCTACCTCTTAAAGGGTTAGTTCACCCAAAAATGAAAATTCTGTCATTAATTATTAACCCTCATGTCGTTCCTGTAAGACTTTCTTTCTTCTTCGGAACACTTGATGTAAACATTTTGATAACATTATAAGTGGACCTCAGAGAACAGTACAAAATAATAAAAAAGGCAGCTCATGACCCCTTTAAAATGTAAATCTATTTATTAGTTTTATGAGAGTGTGTTTAAATTGCTGCATTGAAGTGCTTTGAATAATCTATTATAATGTTTTTAACTGTTTATAGTCGTCAAAGTCAACAGTCATATGATTGCATCTAGTTATAGTTAAATGTAATGTTAATGTAAATCTCTGTTGATGAGGAGAAATATTGATATGGTTATGAATATGAACCTTTCTTGGTCCAACAGTTCTTTTTACAGATATTTTGATCTACATTCCAGCAGTTTTGCTTTACTGCTTCTACTTTTGCGATGGGTCCTCTAAACAAAAGGTAACTAAAAGACTGCCCTTGAATTGGTATATTGTTAAATTGTATTTGTAATCATTAACATGCTTTGATTTGGTCAAAATGCATCATTTTTTTCTCATAGGTTGCCACAGCTCTCTGCATCCTTCTGTATCCAGGACTTATACTGATTGACTACGGTCATTTTCAGTATCCTTTAACCTTTACCTTAATTGCTATGGTATTTGTTCATTTAAGCTATTCACAGTCATGTCAAGAAGTTAAAATCCAAAAAGAGCAGCATGTGCATAGTCTTTAACTGCAATTTCAGATATAACAGTGTGAGCCTGGGTCTGGCTCTATGGGGGACTTTGGGACTTGGTTTGGGCTGGGATTTGTTTGGTTGCTTGGCCTTCACTTTGACTCTCAATTACAAGCAAATGGAATTGTATCACTCACTGCCTTTCTTCTGTTACCTCCTGGGCAAGTGCATCAAGCAGGGCTTGACTGGGAGAGGGTGAGTCATTTGGGTTGTTGCACAAACATTGCATTTCTTATTTTAAAGTTGATTGCAATAAAAGAGTTATTTAAGCAGACCTCAAGAAATTCCAGAAGGTACCAAACCTAGTGTAGTAAAAGTAGACCTGCCAATTGTTGAGACCGATTATAGGCTTTCGACAATATTTCAGTTGTATCAGTAGACACATATACAACAATCCCACATCAGTGATGGAGAAAAGGCTTCTTGACTTTATGTATTGTATTTTTTTAACAATTAAATGCAGCTTTAGCATATTTGCCAAGCTACGAGAATACTTTTTGTGCGCAAAGAAAACATAAATAACATAATTTATTCAACAATTCTTCTCCCAAAGTTACCGTCTTCCTCCATTTTGGAGAGTAACTTACTGATTTTGCAGAAATACTGGAATTATAATGGGCATTAATCCACCTATAAACTTTTGTTTCTATTATTTTAAAGTTATTTCTAATGAAGCTTCCATGATGATAGTTATGATGAATTCAGCAGGCTGGCCACAAGCCTTTTTAAAACATGATATTGATCATGTACTCATGCAGAAATAAAAATTATTATTGTTTTTAAAATTAAAATATATGCTGGTTCTGTGTATATAATTACTCGAATATGCTTGTATTTCATACACCATCTTGTGAAATCCATATATATATATATTATTGTTTTCGGGGGAAATTACTCATCTGTCATTTTTAAAATGAAAATTTATAGTATGTAAATATTAAAATGGAAATCTATTAATTAGTTTTATAAGAGTTCGTTCAAATCGCTGCATTGAAGTGCTCTGAATAATCTATTATAATGTTTTCAACAGTTTACAGTCATGAATGTCAACACAGTCATATGGTAACATCTAGTTATAGTTAAATGATGTAAATCTCTGTAAATTAGGATAAATATTTATGTGTTCATGCATATTAACCTTCCTCGTCCCAACAGTTCTTTTTACAGATATTTTGATCTACATTCCAGCAGTTTTGCTTTACTGCTTCTACTTTTGCGATGGATCCTCTAAACAAAGGGTAACTAAAAGACTACCTTTGAATTGGTATATTGTTAATTTGTATTTGCAATCATTAACATGATTTGATCAAAATGTACCATTTTGTTCTCGTAGGTTGCCGCAGCTTTCTGCATCCTTCTGTATCCAGGACTTATACTGATTGACTACGGTCATTTTCAGTATCCTTTAACCTTTACCTTAATTGCTATGGTATTTATTTATTATCATGGGCGTCGCTAGGCCTAGCACATATGAACGCATACTTTATAAAACGATCATGTTGCCATTTTCATTTGAAAATGTAACTTTCAATATTCCAGTGCATGTGGCAAAGAGGTTTGCATACTTGAGCTAAGGAACTGTATTTTTAATAAATAAATGTAGCCTTGGTGAGCAAAAGAGACTTTCCAAAAAAAAAAAAATAATAAAAAATCTTAAATTTTATTATTCTAAACTTTTGGCCAGTAGTACGGTAGTGTGTATATATATTATAAATTAAATAAAAATTGGACCTAAATTAAAAGTAAAATCTTTGTTCATGGCTAAACCTGAATTATCACCAAATCTCAGTAATTATGAATTATGCATATAAGTGAAAAAGTCCTGTTATTGGAAATTCGCTCACAATGAAATAATACATTTGTTGACAATGCTAATTACACCTTTAGCTGCAAGTGTCCAGCTTTCAGTCCAGCTGCAAGTTTCATAGCCTGATTGCCTTATTTATGCCTGAAAATAACAAATCCTTAATGTTCATCATTAGACACTTCACCACTACAGGTGGGTTTTTTCTTTTCTTTTATTATTCAATTTGACTTTGTATGCATTTCTACACCAGTCCTGCAGCTGGTCTCAGAGCAAGCACTCTGCTCTTTGCTGTCTTGCATTTGTTGATTTAGTAACAATGTACCAAGGGCATTTGGAGGCAGATGCATTGGTGGATTAGTTTGCCTGGGAAGAGACATGTCCAGATGACTCTCTGGCCATGCCTGACCCTCCCTGCTATGCCTGTGCGTGCAACTGTATATCTACAGCTGAGAGGTGTTAGTTGCTCCAGTATACAGTACACTGAAAAACTGTGAGAGCATGTTGTCTCTACTCATGTAGTCGAGTGACCTGATTTATGACCCATTAATTATAGAAAATATTTTTTTCGAATGTATAACACACCTCAAGTATTTTAACTTATGAATATTAAATTAATAGTATTTTATGACAAATATGTATAAAATGTTTTAAAAAGTTCAAGATTGTTGTATTGGTCAGCAAATCATAAAAATAAAAAAACTGTTAGAGCACCTTTGTTGAATTGTTAGGAGAACGGACAATGTTATTCCTGGATGATACAAAATTACCTAAAGGGATAGTTCACCCAAAAATGAAAATTCTGTCATTATTTACTCACCCTCATGTCGTTCCAAACCCGTAAGACCTTCGTTCATCTTCGAAACACAAATTAAGATATTGTTGATGAAATCCGAGAGCTCTCTGACCCTGCATAGACAGCAACACAACTGAAATGTTCCCTACACCCAGAAATGTAGTAATTGTAGTGTTGCTGTCTATGGAGGGTCAGAGAGCTCTCGGATTTCATCAAAAATATCTTAATTTGTGTTATATGAACGCATACTTTATAAAACGATCATGTTGCCATTTTCATTTGAAAATGTAACTTTCAATATTCCAGTGCATGTGGCAAAGAGGTTTGCATACTTGAGCTAAGGAAAGAGGGTTGTACTAGAAATGCAAACAGTAAAATTTTGTGTTTGTACAGCAGGTTGTGTGTGTGAGATCATGAAGACTTGAATTTGGCTTGTTATACCTATCTATGCAATACAGTGGAATACTGCAATAAGTTTAGTATACGACCCTTATTAATTAAACTATATATATATATATATATATTAATTATTAGGCTATTTTTATTATTATGAGCCCCCCTAAACTATGCCTGTGCGTGCAACTGTATATCTACAGCTGAGAGGTGTTAGTTGCTCCAGTATACAGTACACTGAAAAACTGTGAGAGCATGTTGTCTCTACTCATGTAGTCGAGTGACCTGATTTATGACCCATTAATTATAGAAAATATTTTTTTCGAATGTATAACACACCTCAAGTATTTTAACTTATGAATATTAAATTAATAGTATTTTATGACAAATATGTATAAAATGTTTTAAAAAGTTCAAGATTGTTGTATTGGTCAGCAAATCATAAAAATAAAAAAACTGTTAGAGCACCTTTGTTGAATTGTTAGGAGAACGGACAATGTTATTCCTGGATGATACAAAATTACCTAAAGGGATAGTTCACCCAAAAATGAAAATTCTGTCATTATTTACTCACCCTCATGTCGTTCCAAACCCGTAAGACCTTCGTTCATCTTCGAAACACAAATTAAGATATTGTTGATGAAATCCGAGAGCTCTCTGACCCTGCATAGACAGCAACACAACTGAAATGTTCCCTACACCCAGAAATGTAGTAATTGTAGTGTTGCTGTCTATGGAGGGTCAGAGAGCTCTCGGATTTCATCAAAAATATCTTAATTTGTGTTCCGAATATGAACGAAGGTCTTACGGGTTTGGAACGACATGAGGGTGAGTAATTAATGACATAATTTTCATTTTTGGGGTGAACTATCCCTTTAATATTTTTTTTAGATCTTTGCGTTAACAGAATAAATTGAAAGACAATTATGTTTATACAATTGTAATTATATTGCTAAATATTTGTGTACCCAGATTTTTTCATTTGGTCAAGATCTCCATGACTGTACTGGTGACCTTTGCTCTCTGCTGGATGCCCTTTTTGTCCGACCCCAAACAACCTCTACAAGTTCTTCATCGCCTTTTTCCTGTTGGTCGGGGTTTGTTTGAGGTAATTCACATAATGTATATGCAGCATCACAAAGCATTAATGGCAAACTCCTTCAAGTTAATCTAAATAGGTTCCTTTTTCATTCTCTTGAACCAATGCTTGGATAATAGAGATTATCCTGCCTTGAAAATTGAGAAATACATGTTTACTATTCGATAACATTGACAACTGTATTTGCACAGTTGGGTCAGGGGCTTTGAGCTTTACTTATGTAAAACACTGAGGTAAAATTTATGTAAATCAATCCTATTTATTGCTCAAGGAGTGAGCTTTAAACACATCATTACAACGTGATGTTTGTGATGCTTATTCAGCTCTGTTCTTGCCTGTTATAAAATTTCCAATGCAGGGAAATGCCCTTGAAATCCACATGCATTAAATTTTTCTCTGTATGCAGGCATGAATGCATAAATAACACTGTTGCCAGAATCCTATGTAGATACATACAGTAAACTGTAAACAGTGTTCAATTTTGGATCTGTGATACATTAATGCAAATAGAAGACTGACTTAATTAATACACATCTAGCCAGTCAGATTCTCCTGTATTCATAGATTACCTCAATGAGACCCCTTGGGTCCAGTGCATGATTTATCCTTTAGATCTGATTAGTAAACAAGGGTCTCACGTTGAGTTTATTGGAAAACTAGAGCTGTGTCCTGTTCGTTGTCTAAACCCTTTTGTAAGTCAATACTGAAATACATGGTGTACAAGTACTGCGGCTTGCTTTTGAAATGCACCCAAAAACCCTGTTGTCAAAGTAGCTGTGTTGTGAGAAGTAATTGAAAATTCTGCAGGGCTCAGGGCCCGGAATATATCATGCATTTGTCTGACATGAGGCTAACATAATACACAAGGTGTGAGTAATTCTAACCTAGAGCCTTGAGCATTTGTGACGGATGGAGCGATAAGCGAGTCTTGGCTGTTGCTATCGTATACATCAGAGCACGGTAAAGCTAGATGATATTTAGCTGATAGCTAAATCGGTGCTCTTTTTTTGTCTGTAGAAAAAGTAAAATTAAACAAATTAAATTAGGCACGACACTACAGGCAAAACCACAGTTTTTTCGTTCGCTGGTCAATTTTGAGATTTCAGATGTTTATATTTTTGTTGTGGAAATTTATGCAAATTATTGTGTTTTTAATTAAATAATACCTCGTTTCCGAATTTTAATATAACATTTCAGAAAACATGTCATATAAAACAGTTGTCTTAATGTACTGAGATTAATCAACTGAGCAAGTATGGATTTTTTTTTTTTGGGGACCAATTTTTTTTCACCACAATGAAAGTCAATAATTTGTCAATGGACCTCATTGACTTTCACTGTACAGACAAAAAACACAGACATGTTTCAAAGTGGGTCCCATCTTCAGCTGTAGTGTCCACTCGTCTTCACACAGCTGTGAAAGACAGCAGCTGTGTTTTCAAGGATTGAGCACTATGAAGAAATTCTCAGAAGCAGGGCTGAAACTTTCATAACATTTACTAATTCTGTTGTTGCACAACTGTTAAAGGCCACCAGTCTTTAAGGAATCACATGTCGGTACCTCAGCAGAAAGGTCAGCAGGCACTCAGAACGGATCGGTTTCCTAAAGGGTGCAATTTGGTCTTCTGTATGTGGTAAAACCGCAGTCTTTGCAACCTCGGTGACGTTATTAATGTCCTTGGTATGCATTAGGACAGTCATTTAACCCTGTGTCTATAAGTTTACAAATAAGTGCATAGCTTTTTTTGACATCACGGTTACTTGACGGGAAAATGAATGGGAGTGTAATACTTCACCCTTGCCCTTTGTACCAATGCCCCCCAAGAATGCCCACAGGAATTTTTATTGAGCTTTCAGTTGGGAAATGATTACGCTGAGTAATGTCACTTATGTGCTTTCTCTTCAAAAGCTACATACCATTTAAAGATACTTACCTTATATGTCAATGCTAATTTTGTAAGCATGATCATAAATTTGTGGTTATTTCAGAAAAGGCTATTTTCTTGGGCTGCAACATTATTGAAAACAAGCAAGAACAAATCCTTCACTTTAACCTTTGCTGCTGATTAATTTAATACACCATTTTTATGAAAAACTCTGGCTGTAGGTCCAACAGTGCTGTTGCCATTTACTAAAACAAAAACTATTTTAAAAAGTTTTAGGTAATTGAAATAAAGCTGAAGTAAAATATAATATAAATATTAGATCATTAGAAAAAAATAATAATAATAATAAAAAAATAAATAAACTTAACAAAAAATTAAACTGAAATGAGAAAATATTGCCTTGGCAACTAAATGGACTAAATAAGTACTAAAGTTGAAATACTAAATTTACTAAAACTAAAACTTAAAAATAAAGTGAAAACCGAATATTAATAACAAAATATTATTAAATATTGTCATTAATTATAGTATAAAGCTAATGCTAAAATAACATAGAGACCTAATATAGCTTGGGATATATTTAAAAAAAAAAAATTATATATATTTTTTATCATTTTGGCATGATATATTTATAACATTATATTTTATATTATATTACAACAGAAAGTTACTTACTACAGGAAGTTAATAAAATATTACCTTTAATATTAGATTTTAGGTGGTTTATTACAGTTACCAAGAGCAGTGCATTCTATATGTTGTGTAATATTCCCTATATTTTAACTCTTAATTTTGTATGTATATGCAATCTAAAGGCAGTTGCGTGCATTTAAATGAACTTACTTTTATTTTACCCCAATGTTAGTTATTAAAGCATAAAGTTAAATGTGAAGTTTTGTTCATTCTGGCCCTTAATTTAAATTGAGTTGATACCCCTGAATTTACACTAGTTTAAACAACTGTTCATAAAGAACTTGAAAACTGACCTAGCGGTCAATGTATCATTCGTTCTCATTGTGTCATTCTGTCCGGAGCGCATTAGTTTAGTGACTTTGACAGCATGTGTTTGTTGACAGGATAAAGTGGCTAACACATGGTGCAGCTTGAATGTGCTGATAAAGATCAAGACCCTGCTGTCCAGAGAGACTCAGCTGTTCCTCAGGTAATCCTTCACCATCCATTTACCCGCCACCCTTTCTCCTTTTCCTTTGTCTCTTTATGCATCTCCACCTCAAAATCTTTCTCAGTATATTTCCTCTTACCATGTTTGTGAAACACATCTAATTATAGCGGGAGGGCACAGTGGGATTATGCGTAGTTAATGATATCGGAGAGATTTTGAGATACTGATATGTGGACTCTAATCTGCAGGTGCAAGGGCTTGGTCGAGATTATTTCTTTGACTTTATTTAAGAATTCCTTTTTTTTTTGTCTTTGTTTAGTCTATTTTTGCAAAGTCAGTAATTCATTTTCTCATTGGTCTGTTTTAAGGGTGCACTCAATCATGTTTTCCTCATTAAAAAGTTTAACATAAATAAACAAATAAGATTTTTAAAACATGTTTAAAATCATGTATATTCATGTGAGATGAAGCCTCAAGTTATATTAAGTAGCCTAATAAAACCTGTTTTATTTTAAACGGAGCTGGTCCCCTCATGGGGGCAGCAATTTTAAAATGACAAGACCAGCCAAATACTGCACACTTTATCTTGGTTAACCCACTATTATTGTGCATTTTCTTTTGCAGAATAAATGAATCATGGCTGACTGTAAATAATGCATTTCTAGTAAGTGTAAACATTTGCGGGATAGCTACATCCACACCACCAGGTGTCAGTATATATACAAGACGACTGCTACATCGGTCAGCTCCGAGTTCAAATTTTCATATAGTTTTATAAGCAAATGGATATGACTGTTAAAAAAACAAAACAAGAAAAAAACAGCTTAAGTTCAGTGTTAAAAATGTCTCGTTTACAAACTAAGTTTCAAAATCAAACACGCGTGAAAATATGTGATAGAGGAAATAGCTTAAGATCACGCGTGAGATAAGATCTCTTGCTCGAGACTGGATTATTTCTTCCTGTTAAAAACTGTAGTCCGCAAGAAGCCTGTGATACGAGTTGTCTGTGCGCTGATTTGCAGTGAGAAAGCACTGGCTGTATTTTATTGGCTGTAGGTTGACGCCAATGTAATGTCCAGTCAAAACACATTTCACACTGCAGGAGTCGCAGACAGGTCCAAAAATTTAGCATGCTAAATATCTCAGTGGCACAGGCAATGAATTTGCACTTCTCTCAGATTGCATCTTTGATAATTAATACTACACGATTTTCATTCACTGATTTGCCTCAGATTTCGGGCATTTGACAACGATTTCCACAAAACTGTTGGCGAATGAAAATCATGGCCAAAAGTTGTGCAGTGTATACCCGGCATTAGTGACATCACCCACGCTGCACATTTTCTATTCAGTAAAAATGCAAAACAAAAATAACAGTGATGAGAAAACAGCAATTAAGAAAGCATCTGATCATAACGTTTGCAAGAGCTCTGCAGTTCGGCAGTCCAGTCATTTTACGTATATACCACATTATACAATGAATTGCTTTAAAGCAAGCAGTTTTACAGTATTAAACATAAAAAAACAGTGGCAGTGTCGCTTTCGATTATAGTAACAGCTTAACGTTCTACTATAAAGCAGCTCTCCAGTTTGTTCATGTTTTTATTCACGTCTGGACTGAACAGAAGATGGACAGTATTTCCACATCAAAGAAGGCAAGAGCCCCAGAGCTGACCTACCTACAGTCGTGGCCAAAAGTATTGGCAGTGACATCAATTTTGTGTTTTGCAAAATTTGCAGCTTAAGCTGTTGTGGTGTTCATTCACATTGTTTCTATTATGTTACTGCCAATACTTGTAGAAACAATGTGAATGAACACAACAGCTTAAGTAGCAAACTTTGCAAAAAAAACAAAATTTGTGTCACTGCCAATACTTTTGGCCACGACTGTATTATATAATCGCCACGGACCAACAGTAGTTCGAAGGTGTTTACCAGCCAGAGAGAAGTTTTCTGGAAAGTTCACTTTGGCAAGCTGTTTTGAACTCCCGAAACTCCAACAAACTTTGCCTGATTTAGTTTGAAATGATGCCACACCAGTTCTTCGATTTCGCTAGAAATGTATCATGGCGTATATGCTTTGCCTGTACAGTTTATCTCACCTCTTACATTTGCATCTGTCGTTATGGACCAGATTCTTGTCCCACTAGGGTCATTCATCTCTAATAGGGTCAATTTCTTCCAAGAGAATGATGATTGAGGGCTTCAAGCAATTCTGTGAGTGCTCAGCAGGCCATCCCTGAATCTCATGCATTTCCTGCATGCTGGGATCTTTCTTGTTGACTGTGAGGATGTATAAAAAGATCAGGCAGCCGTGTCCTCTTGTTCCATGGGATAGATTACAGGCTTTGGCAACAGGGGCTCTTGATCGTATTTCTCTGCTTCGTTTGTGTGTATAGTAAATATTTTTATTAATGTATGGATGTACTCAATGAAATCATTTTTTCTGTTTTCTTTCAGTTTTGCTCTTACTCTGTTGTTCGTCCTGCCTTCATCTTTAAAATTGTTGTCCAAACCCACTCTATGGCAGTTTAAGCTTGCCTTGGTAAGTGGTGTCATGATTATGTGTTGGTTCACCGACTTGTATTTTTGACCACTGACTCCCCTGATCTGCTTGTACTGTAGGTGAACACCTCCCTGGCTTTTTTCCTCTTCTCCTTCCAAGTCCATGAGAAGTCTATCCTTCTAGTAGCCTTGTAAGCAGTGGAATATAATTCATATTACTTGATCTAATTGCTATTGCTACTTTTGCTTAACCCACTGTCATTGATGTAGACAAAATTTGTTATGACAAACTAAATAACAGTATCATGTTTAAGATGAAGTGTTCAGTTTCATAACATTAAGTTATGAAAATAATTATTTGGTGATTACTAGAAACTACTTAAGATTTACTGATATTCAGTTTGATATTTTTACCGTTATTTATGCTTTTTTAACTTTAACGTTGGGTCTACCTGATAAACCCTGTAGTTAAAATTGTCAAAATGCAGAAATAAAACAATAATTAAATAATGTTAGCTACCCAACACATATTTATAAAAACAGCGTATGATAAAAAGGCAATATTGGTTGATCTCTCGACATTAGAAACTTTACTTTCAATTAAGTTAGTGATTGTTTAGTGCTGTATTTTCCCATATTCTGCATCAGGGTTGCCAGGTTTTCACAACAAATCCCGCCCAATTGCTACTCAAAACTATCCCAATGGGGGTAAAATACACTTTTCTGTTGGGGTTAAATATCAAGTTATTTGGTGTCGCTTCAACCCGCGGCAACAGTGTTAAATAGCCCAATTTCGCTGTAAAACTGCGAACTTGGCAACACTGTTCTGCATGTTTATTCTTGCAAGTCATAAATCTAACATATTATGATATACAACATATGCAAAGAACTAGCTGCAGTCAACAGATTTTAAATATTGTGTTACTGTATATCTTGCACGTGTTAGTCAATCAGTAAGACATGTTTCTGGATTAAGGGTTTCTATTGGGTGTTAAAAATGAGCTGACACAGGAAGTGTAGTGACTGGATCACTGAAGAGAGATACTGATACCTAGTCCTTGCCCTCTCAACTACATAATTATAGCATTGGTATCATGTAAACATATCTATAATGTAGTAAATATAGTCTTAAAAGTCAAATATATGTTTTACAGGCCAGTTTGCCTTGTCATCAACGAAATACCTCTGATTGCCATTTGGTTTTTACTAACGTCAACTTTCAGGTAAGATATCAAGCAGTATGTGTTACTAAATTAAGATTACAGTACTATAAATGAATCCTTACGGTTAAGATAGAAACAAAATCAGCAAATGACTATATAGTGAGAAGAAGAGTAGTAGCCGATAGGGGAGTCCCAGCTGTCCACACTAATTGTTGTGTGCATGGTTTAGTGTAAGGATATCACTGGATTACATGACATAGCCCACATACCATTAAACTAAGACCCCTTTGTGTAAACACAACCCACCATTCTCTAGAATCGCACTGCCTGCTTCCACAAAACTGTTTTAATGCTGCATATTTATGTTTTTTAGCTGAAGACATGATGTTCTTTGTTATGGAAGATAACTGAATTATATTCTATGATAGAGTAATTGTTGCACTATTAGGGGAAATATCCACAAGAACACACAGAGACAACACATTGCCAGAGTTTTCTGTGCCCCAAACGCACACCATTCATTAGCACACTTTATGCTCATTATAGTGAAATGTTCAAAATTCACAGCTAGTATTGTTTTTTTCTGCGTCATGACCGGTTCTGCGAACACAAAGATTGTTTTATTTTGTCAACACTATCTCAATAGCCGTATTATTCATGATATGGTTGGTGTGCAAATTATTGTTTTTCAGTCAAATGCCTATGGAAACAGCTAAGCTAGTTAGCTAAAGGTTTACTTCCATGTCTAATATGCTTATGTGAGGTTAAAATACAGTGCCTACATGTTGATCTCATCAATGCAATTTACAGAAAATGTTTTATAAGCAATACTGGAGACCTGCTGGAAAATGGGCATCATTGTGATAATTAAACCATTTCAATTAAAACATACTGAAAATATTATATAAAAATTATATTGTATTACAATACTTATTACTTACTGTACTTAAGTACTTTTTATGTAATACTGTTATTATTTCAGGAGATCTGTTTTTAACAGAACAGTTTTGTTAAATGTTGTTGATACATGTTCAATATATAAAATGTTTAATATATAAAATAGTTGGTTAAATTTAGCTTTTTCCATCAACTAAAACATTTTCATCTAAAATTATAAGCCATTTTAGTCATAGTAAAACTGACTGAAAAGACTGAATATGACATAATTGATTAAATCTAAAGGTTTTTTTTTTTACACAGAGAGGGTCCCCTCATGGAGGTCGCCATTTTGAAATGACAGGGCCACCAGAAAACTTTATCTTGATCACCCTGCTATGATTAGACACTTTCATTTGCAGAATAAATTAAAGGGTTAGTTAACCCAAAAATGAAAATTAGCCCATAAATTACTCACCCTCAATGCATCCTAGGTGTATATGACTTTCTTCTTTCATACGAATCCAGTCGGAGTTATAAGGTGAGTAATTTATGGGCTAATTTTCATTTTTGGGTGAACTAACCCTTTAATTTTCGGCTGAGTATTTCTACTAAGTGCAAATATTTGTGTGATTCTACATCCATGCCACTAGGTGTCCATAAATGTTTAAATGGCAGGACCAGTCGAATGCTAGGAACTTCAAAAATCATTAAGTATACAAGTGAGAGCAGATCCTGCTTTTAAAATTTTAAGTCATTATGGTTTTTACTGATCTACGCACCCTAAGTTTTGGTTCAGCGCAGTGATTTCACATTTTTTTATTTGTTGGACATCTTGATATTTTACAAATCAAATTAAAGTTTGTCAAATAAAAAAAATAGAATGCATTTAAATGGCAGGACCAGTCGAATGCTAGGAACTTTATCTTGGTCGCCCCGCTATTATCACACTTTCAGTTGCGAAGTAAATTAATCCTGTCTGACTAAGAATAACGCATTTGTACTAAGTAAAAAGATTTGCATGATTTTGCATCCACACCACTAGGTGTCAGTATATGTATACGATGTAGCAATTATATGATGATTGCTACATTGGTCTGAACACCAGCTGTATCATAAACAGAGGGATAAATAATCACTTATTGTACACATCTTGAATTGTTTGTTTTTAACACTTGTGTTTTTTGTTTTCCATAGCATGCTCCCTCTTTTGCTGAAGGACGGTTTGCTGTTGCCTTACGTGGTGACTTCATTGGCGTTCCTCTTTCTGAGTTTGTATCTGCTCTCTGCTTTAGAGAGAAGTACAGAAGAAGAGCTCAGACTGGGTCTCTATCGCAAACACACTCAGCACTGGCTGCCTAAACTCAACCTCAGCCGGATCATTAAATGGAAAGTAAGTTAGCACTGACATCATGGCCTGTTACTCCACACCACTGATGTTAATGACATCGATGCTTATGAAGAAGTCAGTTAACCGCGCTGGCCCACCTGAACGGCTCATAGCTTTCACAATAGCTTGACCCTATGCTCTTCTTAGCGCTTTTAAAGACTGAATGTTTCAACAGCTCCTTGCGTGAATGTTCAAGACCAGGAGGTGTGCTATTTGTGTAGCGTGAGTCATTAACACAGGTTTGCCTAGATATATTTATTTACACAAGAGACATAAATAAGGGGGCCCTACGATGAAGGTAGTGTTTCATTGGGGGGTCGTGTTGCTCACACCAGCACTTCCACTGATCCTTCACTCCATCTGTCGTAAATAGACATGTTAATGTTTATACCTCGACTCACCTTCCTGAAACAGGGTGGAAAATAAACATCAAGTTACAAGGATCCGTGTCATGCTGAGCACTTGACTAGAACTAATGAACCTTTGTCATGGTACTTCTTCTCTCTTGTAATAAGTGTTGTCACTTTGTCTTTTACAGTTCTGGTTTTCACTGGTGGCCATGGCAGCGTTGAGCTTTACGAGCGTGTGGTTGAAGCCTCCGGCCAAGTTGCCCGATCTGTTTCCGGTGCTGGTCTCCGTCCTCTCCTTTCTCCACTTTCTGGGCTTCATCATATATTTCAACCAGGTCCAGTTGATGGAGCCGCAGAGGAAAAAGAGTCTGAAGAAAACAAACTGAAATATGTCTTCAAAGGCATTGGTTGTCAAATGAAGAACTACAGCCAGGATGACGGTGAAAGGAAAGGACAATCCCTTCGTTTAGAAAAGAACAGGATGGGAATAGTTTGGGAAAATTCAGTTTCCTCTTAATGAGGTTTAGGGATCTTGCTTGAGTTGAGAAGAGTGAATTCAATGAAAGGAGATACAGTTTTGCCAGACTTTCTCTCACTTGTTTGCCTTGGAGACAAATTCAGTTAGTGGGATATTGGTATTGTGTAAATGACCAAACCGTAAGGCCATTATTTTTATATCATTAAATGGTTTTGTACCAAATTAAAGTGTCTCCAGTGTTTTCAAATGACCCAACAACGAACAAAAGTGGGGTTGCGCGATTTTGGGGGGGGGGGGAAATCTAAACTGTGATTTGATTTGATTTGATGTTTGTTTTGTGATTTTAAAAAGCAATTTTACGGCAATTTAAAAAGATAAACAAAATTTTTTAAAAAGCTCGAGATTTGCTACACAATTTTGACCCAAAAATGGTGATTATATAGCAATATGACAAAGATTAATAATTGTTAGAATTATTATTTTAAAATAAATTCATAAAATAAATATTACTATATTTCACTATAAAATAAAAAATGATAATTTAAGAAAAAGAATACACTTTGTTTACAGTACATCTGTAAAAATATAACACTAATATTTATTAAACAAAGTGCATATACTTAAATCACAGCTTTTTGCAGCATGAAAATCGCACTAAGCCACATCATAATTTAAATTTTATTATTTTATTTTTTTTATTAATCATGCAGCCCTAAACAAAAGGCAACATCAAATAAACAAACAAAAAAAAAGTACTAATTTTATTTTTGTTTCAAGTAAGTACATTTAGAAAAATAGTCATTAATACAAAGGAATAATCTTGGCAGTGGCTGAACACATGAGGCTAGTACTAAAGCTACGCATTAAAATGCTTCAACTTCATGAGCTGTAAAACAAAAATGATGGAAGGAGACATATCAGAACATAATGCTGTAAAGCTGAAATACCAAGGGGAAAAAGTACAAGCAATTTTTTTCACCCCTCTTTGTGCGAGTTAATGACGGCCATTAAAAAAAAATCCATTACAACTATAAATGTTATCAGGTCACAAAGGGGCTAGTGCGTTACAGCCTGAGCGAGGTCTGGAGCCACACACACACACACATGGAATGAGGAGAGAACGAACAGGTTTTGGTTTGACTGTCTTACTCGATATACTATAGAACAAACGGCAAGCCATAATACTGGAGTGCATGATACAATTTTAATGGATGGTGCTAATATTAACCATATCTTGATATCGAGTCATGCCGTACTTAGTTACACATCTTGAAACTCTTAAGAAGCTTAACAGTCCATGGCGAAAAGACCAAATTGCTGAATTTTGAAACGCTGTTCTTGTTCTTCTCAACTGTAGCAATGCAAAGTGTGTGACAAGTGTGTGTTTTGTTAGGTCAGCTTAAGCTTTTGTCCTTGAGACAGCCTCTAGAAGTGATAAAGAGAGAGTTACGTGATCCACCTTGAGCGGGCACCAGCTGCCGCCCATGTCGTACATCGAGAAATGATCCCTCAGCGGCTGCCAAAACAAAGAGACAGATCCACCATGAATACTCTTCTGTATATCTGTGCATGTGTAGTTTTCCAACATCTGTTGTTGCTTTCTCAAATATATATCCGTGTGTATGCATAGATTTCTCCCCGTATCAGCCCTAATGGGACTGTATGCCAGCAGTAAGAACACTATTTTCGCAGCGACGCAGCACACCGTGTATTGTAGAATCAACATTTTGTCAGATTCCCGGTGAAAGGTGGTGGGGGGGGGGACCTTTCAGAGAATGGATTCAATGTAAATGTGTCTGAGATGGGATGGCAAGGTGTCGGCAGCGCTGTCTCATTTTGACTACGCTGGAAAGACTGACAGCCTCTTCAGACATCTCGCCGCTTTCAGACTGACAGGATGTTCAGTGTACATCAAACAAGCTGACAGAGAACTGCGGCTCTGCCAAAACCAGAACCGTTCAGAATTATATGCAAACAAAAAAAAGCATAGTGCATGTAAAAGTCTGTGGTATAATATAATATACTATGGCCCGGTTTCATAGACAGGGCTTAGCCTAAACCAGGATTAGGCCATAGTTCAATTAGGACATTTAAGTAATTTTTATAAACATGCCTTAGAAAAAAGCATTAGTTTTAGGATAAATTATTCTTTTTATCTATGGTATTTATTTTTACTTTCCATATTTCATCATCATTTTGTGCCTTCATAAATTACTGCATGGAGGGAAGGGGCAGCTCGAAAGAACAAATCAATGATGCACAAGAAGTTCAACACTACGTCTGTGAAAAGCACTGAAAATGAAGAAGCAAACGGCTCCCAGCATGCTTTGCTCCAGAATGAGGAACACTGTAAACCAATGGTAGAACAGCATTTGATCTCTTTGTATGTTGATATATGAATATAAATATATATTATATTTTTTCTGGCTCTTATTAACATGACTTTTTTTTGGGCATGTATGCCTCGCTTTGATTTAGCAAATGAAACCACTTGATCCTTGTGTGATGGCTTGTCAGAAACCTGTTTGTCTCTTTTCAAGCTTTGATTTTGGAATGATTGAAACTGGAAATCTGTTCAATACAGCTTCCTGGCTGAGAGGGGGTCAGCAGGTGTCTGTTTCCTTTCCTGGGGGAAAGGAGAGTGATTGGTGCAGTCGAATGCCACTGCTGCCCCCTACTCGCAACCAGAGATTCCTGTATATTTTATGGTTGATTAAATAAATAAATGAGTTCAGTACTTTGATTCGTATTTTTCTTATTATCAAATGTTTAAGAAAACCTGGAAATATTATGGAATTGTTACTTCCAGACCTATCTTAAATAAATTTCAATAGTGATATATATATATATATATATATAAGTATATATACACACTACTGTACAAAAGTCTTTGGCCACTAGTATTTTCACTGTGTGGAATGACGAAGAATCAGACAAAAACTGAGACTAAATCCAGAAGAACTGTGGCAATGTCTCCAAGATGCTTCAACAAACTTTTGTGCAAAGCTACCTGAAAAACTGTGCAACTGTACCTGCACCTTGTTTTAAATGCAAAGGATGGGCACACCAAATATTGATTTAATTTAGTTAAAGTTAATTGATAAAAATTAATTTATGACATTTTTAAAGCATCCTCAAACTTTGAGGCCCGGTTTCATAGACAGGGCTTAGGCCTAAGCCAGCATTAGGCTATAGTTCAATTAGGACATTTAAGTAATTTTTATAAACATGCCTTAGAAAAAAGCATTACTGGTGTGCATCTTACGACAAAACAAAGGCACTGAAATGTTTTAAGATCAGTCAGTGCAAGTTTCTTTCAGTTGAAACAGCTCAGATTTACATTTTAGTCTAGGACTAGGCTTAAGCCTTGTCTGTGAAACCGGGGGTATGTCTATTAAATTAATATTTAAGACTGAGATTAATTGGACTGATAGAATTACACTGCAGTGCAAAAGTTTGGGGTCAGTAAAAATCTTTTATGTTCACCAAAAATGCATGTATTTAAAAAACTGTAATATTGTGAAATATTCTTACAACTTAAAATTACAATTTACTGTTTTCTATTTTAATATTTTAAAATGTAATTTATTCCTGTGATGGAAAAGCTACATTTTTAGCATCCATTACTCCAGTCTTCAATATCACATTATCCTGCAGAAATCATTATAGTATGCTGATTTAATGTTTAAGAAACATGTATTATTATTATTATCAAGATTAAAAGATTATACTTTTTTTCAGGATTCTTTGATGAATACAAATGTTCAAAAGAACAGCATTTATTTTATATAGAAATATTCTGTAATATTATAAATGTCTTCACTGTCACTTTTGATCAGTCTAATGTATCCTTGCTGTATAAAAGTATAATTTGTTTTTGTTTATATATGCATGAAATTATCCTATTAAGCAGTTCTGTGAAATTACTCCGAAATGATCAAACTTGTAAAATTAAGTTGCTGTTAAATTAATCATAATTTAACTAGAAATAACTTTCTGATGTCATGATATTTTTATGTATTATGAAGATGATTTGATGAATTCTCTGCCACAATGGTTGCACGTATATTGCTATGTGATTGGTAAGGTGTGCTAGCATGTTACCAAAGGATTCTGGGTAGTTGCTAAGCTGTTGCTAGGGTGTGCAGGGTCAAAACAGCCCACCTTACTGTATAAAACCACTACTAATTACTGTAGAATTACATGAATCTCTGTAATGTGACAAGCTTTTGAAGTTACAATGAGTACAATACAAACCCAGGTAGGGGAGTGGGGGACATACCTTAAGATTGCCTTCAGAAATTCATAAGAGCTGCCAGTCTGTTTCATCCCTGTGAAAGCAACATAGATAGATCACCACACACTTTATCTAGCTTAAGATCATTTTGTGAATACACGAATGAGACACGTGCACATGTAACTTATCAGGTAAATCCATCCATCACTCATAGATTTTGTAGACTGCTGCAGCTGCCAGAGCTGCTAGATGATCTAAATGCAAATGATCTGAAATGCACTGACTAAATGCATCTCATACTCCTGTGGGACGCGTGTGTGAACAAAACAGAGAGCAAAACACATGCTGAGAGTTGCTCAACTCTACCCTCCCCACCCAAAGCCCTCTAATATACAGCAGCCCTTTAATTGTGCTGGTGTTTTCCATCAAAAAGACTAAAATGTTCCCCAAACAGACCCCATTTATCCTTCAGCAGCCCAGGATTGATGTGATATTAGCAGGGTCTGTGACCCCGTCCCGGCCAAGAACCAAAAACCTATTTGTTTTATTACATTTTAAGGAATTTTTAATGCAGTCTATTAAGGCTGTCTTACAAATCTCCCATGGCTCTACCCCATCTGCGGCCTGATCAATTTTTATACTGCTGATCCGTCCCCTTCCTTCTCATTTTGTCATCGCAAAATTCATATTATATAGGATTTTCTTATGGAAAACTTGCCATAAAAATACGTTACTACATCTGCTGATGCGCACGGGAGGCTGCTGCGCGAAGACGGAGAAGGCTTTGGTGAAGATAAAATTTGTTTCAGCGGTAAGCAGAACTGTTTAAATGTTATTTATTTTCATGCTCCAAAGAAAATATATTGTGAAGTGCAACATTGATTTAGAACATAACAATGTCTCCGTATGGGCGTAGAAGAGGTGGAGGCAGGGGCCGATTTATGAATCCTTTGCTCAGCTCCTTTAATTGAATTTTCCAAATCTCTCGCCACACAGAAATAATCAATACCCTCGGTCCAGGCGACAAACCTGCCTCAGAATTATTGCACTCTTGTCTTTTCCCATTTTGCGCTCATCAGCAACATGTAGCGTGAAGCTCGGGACTTGGTAATGCCTGAATGAGCCAGAAAATTTACAGCCGATCTGATTGTTTAGGAGGGATGGCCTCTCTTGAATGCTTGGGAAAAACTTTTATCAGTTTCGCCATAAACATCTTGCTTGCCAGTTGCCCTTTCGCCCAAAGTTATGTTTTGGGAAGCCATTAGATGAAGGGGCTTCCGTTAGGGACATGGATTCAGCGGTTTGCCTGTCAAAGTTAAAATATCCTTGTGGATTTTCTCAGCTGTGCCTGGTGCTCAGCTTGCTTTTACACGAGTAGTGTCATATCCTCGCCGTCATGTGTCATCCGCACCAGCTCCTGTATGGCTCAAGTGACACTGTCTGTTTGAGAACTCTAATAGCAATGATGTGTCTCTATGAAATCCAGGGTATTAGTGATCTGTGCCAGGACCTAATGGTGTCCCAAGAGAGCTTCAAATACAACATCTTCAACTACTTACAGTACATATGGTTTGTCGAAGTATCATTTATTTAAAGCTTAATAATGCTGCTGCAAAAATAGTTCTGGGCCAGTTGTGAATGTAGAAAAATATCCAATAACCTTATGAACACAAATTAGGGAACTTGAGGTAATTTCAAGCTTTGACTTCAAACCCTACTAAAATGTAATGAGAAAAACCTCACTGGAACGAAACACATTATTTGTACAGGACATACTCTGATGCTCAGTTTGATAACTGAAGTCTGCTTACTGAAACGATCCGTATTTAGCTGCATTTCTGTGAAAATGTTTTCACAATCTTTTCCTGGAGACAAGTAATTTGATTTCGTCACACCAATCTAATTCACAATTCCAACACAGAAAAAGCCAGAAAAAGGCCTTTCATAACACAAATGACAGAAAAAAAAATCTAAATTAAAATGTTGATACATTATGTTGATATATAATATAATATAATATATACTGTATTTTAAAATGCAATTTATTCTTGTGATGGTAAACCTTAATTTTCAGTAGCCATTACTCCAGTCTTCAGTGTCACATGATCCTTTATAAATCAATTTAATATGCTGATTCTCTGATTTCTAATTATTATCATTATAATTTTAGTGCAAACCGTGATACTTTTTTCAGTATCCTTTGTTGAAGAGAAATTTGAAAGAGAAATCTTTTGCAACATTATAAATATCTAAACTGTCACTTGATTGATTTAATGCACCCTTGCTGTATAAAAGTACTGATTTCTTGAAAAGAATAGCTAAAGCATCAAATTAGTCAAATCTGGACCAAACTCTACATAATGGCATAATTTTTACATAATTTGTATAATTTTTCATAATGGCTTTTTTATACATCATTTGTTTATTGTCAGTGTATGTTATAATGTCTTAAAAGGGTTGATTCTCTTTCTAGGGACGTAAATGTGAAAACACCCTTTTACTGTTGTTGTTGTTGTTCTCTACATTGATAAATTTCATGCTCCACCATGTGATCAAGATCGTGACATTCCTTTGGTGTCGAGCTACAAACAACATATACGCAGAGGTCCTCGAGTGTGACTAATTAAAACAATTTCAAGCGACCTTATCTTAAAAACATGCTGAACTTCATCACAATCCAACCATTGAGTTGCAACAAATCAGCATTGTGCGATTGAATCACAAGTGCAGCTTTGCTGGGGGCTGAATGTGTGCTTGAAATAATCTAATTAATTCTCTTGCAGGAAATTTGCTCGATAAGGACACTGAATTCCGAGTTCGTATTCAATATCCTTACTAAGTCTGTGAGAAGACAAGCTGACTAAGATATTCATTTATTTTTAATACATGTTTAAAAATATTGGAAGACATATTAAAAGGTTGGCAAAATCTTACACAAGGACCGTCGTCCAATCACACTCAAGATCTCTTCTACATTTTGCACGAGAAATTCTCTTGGGTTTGACTCCCCAAATGAATACTTTCTTAAATGAATCATAAGCTCGCTCTCTTTATTGATGTTTTTATATATATTTAACTAGCTTCCTCTTAAATGACTGCACTATAAAATTCAAAACTAATGCTTGTCTTGATGGATCACACGGAGCTCTGTGTTAGTATGCGTTGGAAAGGAAATAGGTCTTTTCTTAAACTCTCCTTATCCAACTATTTTTAGTGCTATGTAAATCAACGAGGCTTTTGGCTGGTGATGAAACTCCCTCCATGTCCTGTCATTAAATTCTGATCAGTCATAATGGCTATCAGCCAAGTGGGACAAAGGAAATATCCAGTAATGAGGAGAAATTTCTGTCTGTTCCACTGCTCCAGTTATACCAATGTTAGTAGCTTCGTAAAAATAGACCTTAATGGCACTCTGGTTTATGTAAAATATCGAGTAAAAAGTGTAATATAGTAAGTCAACAACAGAATAAAAAAATTAAACCATGCATGGGCCAACAGCTAAGCAATAACATTATTAAAAATGAAGCATGTCTTTTTATCCTCTTTTCTTTTTTCAATTGTACTTTTTTATTTGAATAATCTCAAATATTATTACTAAAATGACAGGAATCATCAACATGTTTAAAAGGACATTTCTACATCCTTACCTCTCAGCATCTGTCATGGGCTCTTTTGTTTGAGGGGGATTCGCTTTCTTCCCACCTGCTCTGGAATTACCTGCTGATGAAGCACTAAATGTCAGCAATTTATCAAATCAGCATGAGCAAAGATATTATTAATGGCTATGAAGACAGCTAATCTAAATGCAATATCACTAGATTACAAGAGACCCCAACTGTACAGGATTTAGGCAACAACATGACATGAGCAGGGGATTGTTTATGGTGATTACCGAAAGCGAAAAGAACACACACATCTTACACTGTTCACAATGAAAAAATCAAAAATGAAAACTCCTGGGGGGCAGAATATAAGTTTTATAGGTCTAAGAAAATACAGTAGCTAGTCTGTGGGTTTTAGTACCTGCAGGTTTTGTTGTGGGACTCATTTGGGTTCCAGTCATAGGGGAATAGTCTCTGTTTGGTGCTCGCCTCTTAGCTGGGCTCTAAAATAGATTCATTTGAAGCATTGGTATAGATTTCTTTGTTATTTTACTTTTAATAACAAAGTCTTTAAATTATGGTTACTGACATGGTTCTGATGTCACTTTAAAATGGGCTGAAATAATAAACATTCAAGGAATGTGAAAAAGCCATTTCTGTTCTGAAATAAATGGTAGAGATGCCTGACGATGTGTTCATGATTTAATGAACTCACGTTTTCTTTGTCTTGTAACTGAAGGGCTCTCTTCACGCTGTATAGAAAATGAGAGTTTATTAGAGGAGTCAAAAGATTAACATCATTATCAGCAGTTAATTGTCATTTTTGTAATTAATGCTTTAACAGTTTTGGGTTTGCTAATTTATGTGGATGATATCCATACCAGCATATGTGAATCTACAAAAAGACACCAAACAGATATTCAGTACTTTATGTATGTATTTACTTTCATACATGATTACATTGTACATTAGATGTGTGTTTTTAATTCCAATTACACTTGTACACTTTCAAGTTCAATAGCTTTATTAGAATATAGCGATTGCTAGATGATATTAATATTACGTGTGACAATTCTTGAACTAGCTATATTAGGTTTATCTGTGAGTTATGATACTAGTAACGTTACTGTAAAACCCCAAATTCATTAAGACTTAAATCCAGGGTGTGACATTGAAGTATTAAATATTTCTTAGTATTTGTCTCACGTGGGGGACCTTGAACAGGTAAAATGTTAGTTACATGGTATTTAATGAAGTAGTACTATGGTACCTATTATTCAGTATAACGGCGTAACGTATTTTGGCAGTAATGTTGAACAGCATAAGAGTACTTCTAGCAAATTTTTCGTAAATATAACATGAACACAAACATATATCGTTGAAATTATAGTATCTTATAGTTATAGTAAATATAGTAAATTATAGTATCGTAAGTACACTTACGGCATTTTAAATATTTATATTTTTCTTGTGGTGGAGTTGACAGGCGGTTTTGTAGTTTGGCGCGGTGCGGCAGTAATTTAGTCCCCCGGAAACATTTATCTGTGATTCTATATACTTGATAAAGTATTTGACAGTGTTAAACTCTATTTTACCCTAGAAATTTCATAAAGTATGAGTTAAAATGTTGTTAGAGTAAAGATGGAGTTGGCTGCCGCGATTATATCACACACACACACACACACACACACACATCTAATTAACAAATATTGTATGAGGAGCACTGAAAGCAGTTGTTTCCCGTTATCTCATTTTAACTGCGCACCGGGTTTGTTTACACACGGCAGCCATGGCAATCAGACTCGATAGTGAACAACACCACCAACCATAAAATAGCCCACAGACTTGCCTCTCTAGCTTACTGCTCTTATCACAACATGCTTTGATATTTCGCTTGCATATTTAATATATTTTCGTAATGCAGCGCTCAGAGGAAGAGAGGTTTTATATGAAGTGCAGGGCTGCTTATCTGTCTGTGTTCAGATCCAGCCTGGTTAATATGACTTCTAAAGATCAGTTGTGCACGGGTGAGCATAATTCAACTCAACATCTTTATACCTGCACGTTGGTCATAATATAAAGGCTAGATATTATTGATAATATCAATAAATGGGTAACACTTTATAACTAATTCATAATTAGTTACTTAGTTCATAATTCAGGAACAACACGTTGTAGATAATGCACATTCAAATAATATAGTATAATCAACATCAGTACATTAGTGAAAGGGATTCAATATATCTTCATAGATATTTGCTATTTAGCCAATGTCAGTGCAAAATATTATCACTAGCTTAATAGTCAATGTATACAATGATTGTCCATCTTTGCTGGTTTGTCTCTCAGTTCTTCAGAAAGCAGGTAGAAATCCATCACAGAAAGCTTTAGACAAATATTGGCCCCCAGGAACCAAGAAGCTGAATTTTGATGACTTTTGTGAAATACTTAAGAAAGAAAAACCAGCAGAACCAGACCAGCTTATGAGAATTTTCAAGAAATTTGATGTCAGTTGTGATGGATATATCTCACACGAAGAGCTCAGCAGAATCCTTACTTCAGTAAGTGTTAAATTTGTTCCATTCGCTCTTTACAACAATGTTTGCCTGCTTTTATAATCATTTCACGTTTGTATTTTGATTTGTTTGTTTTAGTCTGGTGAAAAAATGTCACCTAAGGAAGTGGATGAAATCTTTTCCTTAGCAGATGTCAACAAAGATGGGAAGTTAGACTATGCAGAGGTATGATCTCCAAGCATTTGGTTGAAAAAGGGTGGTTTGTAATGACAATTGACAAATTATAGTATAAAATAGGTGAGTTGAATTAGCCAGCCTGCTGTTTAGTTCTGCAGGCTTCTCGAGTCTACTGCAGAGCAGTGTCAGACCGCAGCACTGAAGAAGCTTGAGGCTGATGCCAAACTGAAGAGGCAGAACTTTGGCAACCAGTTGGACAACTCCCCACAGAGCTCAGAGTCCCAACCTGAGCTTCCAGCTTCAGAGACACAACCCAGAACAGAGCTGGAAACCACACAGAGGAAAGGTATGATACCGGGTCTGCACACAAGCACAAAACATAAAAGCACAATATATTATAGTGTAATATATTAGTAATTTATAATGCTACAGAATGCTTTTGCCTTCACTCTCTTTACTTGGAGTGAGGAATTTAGGGTTTAGGTTTTTTGGTCTTAAAAGGAAAATTTGCTCAACCCTCAGGTCATTCAAGATGTAGAGTTTGTTTCTTCAGCAGAACAGATTTGAAGAAATTTAGCATTACATCACTTGCTCACCACCAGTGGATCCTCTGCAGTGAATGGGTGCCGTCAGAATTAGAGTTCAAGCAGGTGATAAAAGCATCACAATAATTCACGACTTCAGTCCATCAGTTAAAGCAGTGATCCTCAAATCTGGCTCGCGAGATCCACTTTCCTGCAGAGTTTAGCTCCAACCCTATAATCAAACAAACCTACCTGTGATTTTCTAATGATCCTGAAGACATTGATTAGCAAACTCAGGTGTGTTTGATTAGGGTAGAGCTAAACTCTGCAGGAAAGTGGATCTCGCGAGCCAGATTTGAGGATCACTGAGTTAAAGTCTTGTGAAGTGAGAATCCATCATTAAGGCGTTTTAACTTTAAACATTCACTCCTGGCCATAATAAAAAAATGTCCATCCCGTTTTCCTGTCACATCAAAATCCACCAACATGTTTGTTTAGAACTGTTTTGGACTGTTTTTATTTGTAAGCAGTGCTTGATCTGTGCATATTCCTCAATTGATTAAGGAACTGATTAACCTTTTCACTGGAGAAAGCAATATTAAGGATTTGTGTTTTAGCAGGAAGTAATTGTTTGGAGTTAAAAAATGCTTTTCACTTCACAAGACGTTAATTGATGGACTGTTATTATCAGCTGTTTGGACTCTCGTTCTGACGGCACCCATTCACTGCAGAGGATCCACTGGTGAGCAAGTGATGTACTTATCTACATGTTGGATGGCCTGAGGGTGAGTACATTTTCAAGGTTTTTTTTTTTTCTTTTGGATGAACCGTTCCTTTAAAATTTGACAGTACAAGTCAGGTCGGGTTCAATCAGCTCTGCTTTACAGAATGGATTTCACGTTTGGGTGTACAAAGAAGCAAACAAACACACAATTCTGTTTCCATTCCTCACACTGCAGTCTATTATATAGTAAGTAATGATTAAGCTATTGATCTCCCCTCATGTGTGATGAAAAATCATTTGGATTTGTGCCATAATGTGAACTCAATAGAGGGTTTGCATAGGGAGGAGCTTTTAAAACCTTTTGATTAAGGCAGCCATTTGTCATTATTATGAGTAAGTGCAGAACTAGTGATAATTTGCTTTTGCTTTCGGGTGTTCAATTTTAAACATTGTTTTAAAGTGTGCAGTTCATTGTTCATTTTCTTTTTTGGATTTCTAAGTGATGCAGCTGTTGTAATGAAGATAGTTTCTATTTTTGCATATGACAGACAGTCGCTCATCATCCAGACCATCTTCAGCTCGCATTCGTCGGTCATCTTTATCCACGGTCATCACCATGGGCGCTGGCAGCACTAAGAGTGGCAGACTGGTGGAGCCCAAATCTCTACAGGTACCAGCTGCATTGTGGGAGTGCCGGTTTCTTTTGGACTTTGCTTAAAATCTCTCTGCTAGAACTCTTAAGAATAGAGGTTACGGTTGGGATAAGATTACACAATCAAAATATCATTAAAATATGTAGGGCTGCAACTAACGATTATTTTGATAATCGATTAGTTGTTCGATTATTTATTATTATTATTATTTTATTTTTTCCCCCGATTAATCTTTTTTCATTTAATTCTTTTTTTATTTTATTGACAAAAAACACATTATTCCACATTCTGCCTAATGTCCTTCAAACAAACGTGTCAACTGAATGCTATGAAAACATAGTGCTTAACAATTTATTAGACCTGCCATAATAAAGAGAAAACACATTTTAGGAATCTGTCAAAAAAAAAATTTTAATAAAAAAATGTTATTGTCATTTAATGGGCAAATAAACTTAAACAACTAAATAGTATTTATTCACATAAAAAAGGCCTCCTATGCCCTTCATAACAACTTGCATTCTTGCTGGCATTGTTTTTGTACTTTTTTTACTGTAATTGGGTATCTGAAAAAAAAACACTATAAAGCTCTCTGCCTTTCTTTCATAGATAACAGCAATAATTATATTATAGCATTAGAAATAGCCTACTACTGGTACTAAAGAGCTTACACATATTGGAGGTCTAACCAATACAGAAAGCTAAAAAATGATTTTGGTAATCACCAGTACTGTTAGTTTAGAGCAGCAGTGGCACAAACCATAATTTGTTAAAAACCTTACATAAATTTGTTTTAATAAATTTGTTAAGCATTGTATATAGTGAATTTAGTTTAAATCTCTGCATTAAAAATTTAAGTAATAAAGATGATAAAGACGAATAAAATCACAAACTCAGCGGTAACCAATAGGTAAGAGTAATGTTCTGCAGGAACACACGTTCACTTGACCACAGTCACGTCATAGCCCGATTCGGACGGTAATTGTTTCTCATATGGACATCTGTAAAAAATAAATATACTTCTCACCTCAGTGATAAAACTCATGGATTCCGAATAGGGCTTAATGTCATTTCTTTATCCTGTTAAAGGCGGTTTTGAAGCGTCTGATATTTATATTCAGACAATTACACGCTTTTATCCCCTTACAGTTCCTACTCTCATAAAATATGCGCAAAGCATGTTGACCTTTAAACCTTAATTTAACTTTCAACAACAGATATTTCAGCACAATAAATGTTTTTGCGCTGATTATTAATTGT
>NW_015665886.1:194852-208007 GCF_001515625.1 Sinocyclocheilus rhinocerous | reverse complement strand
ATTTTGGTAATCACCAGTACTGTTAGTTTAGAGCAGCAGTGGCACAAACCATAATTTGTTAAAAACCTTACATAAATTTGTTTTAATAAATTTTGTATATAGTGTATATAGTGAATATAGTTTAAATCTCTGCATTAAAAATTAAAATAATAATAAAGATGAATAAAATCACAAACTCAGTGGTAACCAATAGGTAAGAGTAATGTTCTGCAGGAACACACGTTCATTTGACCACAGTCACGTCTTAGCCCGATTCGGACGGTAATTGTTTCTCATATGGACGTCTGTAAAAATAAATGAGTAATGTTCTGCAGGAACACGTTCACTTTGATCACAGTCACGTCTTCCTGTCATTTCTTAATCCTGTAATAGGCGGTTATGAAGCGTCTGATATTTATATTCAGACAATTATCCCCTTACAGTTCCTACTCTCATAAAATATGCGCAATGCATGTTGACCTTTTAAACCTTAATTTAACTTTCAACAACAGATATTTCAGCACAATTAATGTTTTTGCGCTGATTATTGTCTCTCTTTTCTGTCTGTCTGACGCGCGTACACGCGCCCGCCGCTCATTTTTCTTTCATAGATAACAGCAATAATTATATTATAGCATTAGAAATAGCCTACTACTGGTACTAAAGAGCTTACACATATTGGAGGTCCCGCCGCTCATTCAGTAAAGATTAAAACTTAACAGACTGTCAGGATGGACTTTTATGCAAAAGTGGAAATGCTCGCGTGAATTTGTGACATTTATACATAAGGATATGACCGTAAACTGAACGTTTTTGCGCTGAGGACGCACACACATCATCGGCACAAACCATAATTTGTTAAAAACCTTACATAAATTTGTTTTAATAAATTTAAGCATAGTATATAGTGAATATAGTTTAAATCTCTGCATTAAAAATGTAAGTAAAGATTTCTCATGTTTTGGGCAGCTTGGATCACATAACTCTCCCGCAGCATCTCATTCTGTTTCCTCCATTATTTTTTTGATGCATTTTGTCCATAAAAATGCGTCATTCAGTGCTGCAATTTGACGCGACCCGCTGAAGTTGGACGTGCACTGTGGGCAGACCCGACTAATCGATAATGAGAATCGTTGTCGATGATTTTAATAATCGATTTTATCGATTAGTTGTTGCAGCCCTAAAAATATGTTTAAAATTAAACAACTGCTGTAAAAATCACAACTAGGAGTAGCTGAGCTAAACAAGTTTAAATCAGGCAGTACCTTAAAATGTACTGTAACTGGCTTAGCTTTGCATTAGTATATTGTACTGCTAAATTAAAATAAAATAAAAGTAACATGTTTTTAATGAATGAAATGTTATAATAAATTGTATAAAAATATTTTTAGTCATTTAGCTGACAGAGACAGCGCTCATTAATCAGCAGAAACTAGACTATAAATGAGTCAAAGTTAGCATTATAGGCTAATTTCCATCTGTTGTCCCTGACCCATTCCTAAAAAGTCAACCTAAAAATTGAAGAAAAAAAACAGTAAAAATCAATATAAAATAAAATAATAATTTAATAAATAAAATATCATTATTTTAAAATAAAATAAAAGAATGAAAAGGCTGAGTAATAATGGAATGAGCAATTAAGGAATAAATTGTTACGCACCCATGTAACAATCACAAGCTTCCTATCTAGGAACTTCCGTTTTGCCTACAACCTAAACTTTATCTAAACTCAAGTGCCTTAAGGGCATCTATACATTTGCTGTGTTTTTGTAGTATCGAAGCCTTTTGGTAGCAAATTTTCACCTGGTCGATATGAGTGCAGCTCTGCTATTGATCTCCTTCCCTTTGTTTGCACTCTTTTTGACTTTAACCTCAGCTGGTTTGCTTTACCACAGAAAAATAATGACCAAACTCGTCAAAGCAAAGAGATTGGAAAAAACTAGATGCTCTTGGGTGAAGAAAGTTCTATCGCCTTAGTTCCAGCCTGTTGTATTACCTGAGCCAGGAGCTTGATAATTGGGTGTAGGGATTGGAAAGGGTCAGGTTGTGTGTTTTTATGGTGGCTCGCGGTCTGTGCGCGAGACTTTAAATTACGGAGGTTCCTGGGAGGTGACAGGGCAGTGTATTAGTCCAGCCGAGTGACCCATCTCCTTGGGACACTACATCAGGGCCTTTTAAAGTAGACACTTGCCTCGGGCGCTTTTCTTCATTTTGATTCGGAGTGGACAAACCACCCAAGTGTTATGATTTGATCCTTAACACGTTTCACAACCCAGCATAAATTCTGGGAGGAAATTGCTTTTGTTGAAGAAGTGTCATTTCGGGAACATGTTTTTAGCACTCGGAAAAGAAGCATAAACCAATTCTAAACATTAAAAGGCCTCTGTGGCACCTGAGGACAAGGTTTATTTCCCAAAACTACTCTCTGATGGGTCAGAAAGGAGGCTGTTTGACTCAGATTTTTTGATTACTTGATGATTTAGAGTATATTTGCTGTGACATTTTAGCTAGACCTAAACAACAGCAGTTAAAAGAGCAAAAAGACTTGCTTTAGACAAGAATTTATGGGTTTCCTCAGGCATTGTTACTTTTAATTACATTATTAGTGCATATAATATGAATTTCAATGGGCTGTATTGAAATTTAGGCTTATTCGTATATAATTTACATACTGAAATAAATATTTGATTTTGTTTCGTTCCACCCAGGTATTTGATTGCCTTTGTTTTAGCAGATGTCAATACAATAGCGCCTCCCTGTGGTTGCATCTTCAACTTGCTCCAAAAACATTTCTTGCTGGAATTATGATACTGCAGTTGTTTAATGTTTCTACTGTGTTGTACCTTTAACACCTATTTCACCAGGATTGGCATCATACTCTTATGAGAGGTTGTTTTTATCTGGAGGAAGATGGAACCATTGTTTCTCTTCAGTATCGCCTGGTAATACCAGAGACTACCAGCGTCTACCTGACCATACGGCCCCTCAACCTTAGCCCGATTCCTGGTAAATATATGGTGTTAAAGACCGAAGTTACTGAAGTTACAGATTTGTAATTATTCAAAGTATTCAATTAGGCAGATTAGGGAATTTTGTAGTAGTAATTTTGACTGTATGTGTATGCCACAGAGAAGCCTTCCCCGTGGATGTGTGTGGACACAGCTCTCTATGTGGTGATGGGGAATGAGACCAAAGAAGATTCGAATTTGGTTTGCTTTACTGAGTTAAGGGATAAGGAGGTTGGTAAATGTTTCCATTTTCTATCTAAATATAATAGTATTTATATTATTGAATCATAATGCCTGCTTGTATGTAAAGTATGTTGACTTTCTCTTTTAAGAAATGATTCTCTGACACAATTACCTTTTCCATTTGACTTTTAATAATTTTATCTTTTTATTTTAATTGTTTATATACCGTTCCACCTCAAGCTAAATGAATAAATATTAATGGATGTGTTGATATAATTGGGCATTTCAAAAGGGTAACAGGGTTGGTTTGTAATGCTGATGTTTCTGCAAATATACTACACATGTAGACTTTTCATACACTTTTCATAATCAGCAGCTGTTTGTACAAAATCATGATAACAGTGTTAACATTATAAAAGCATCCTACTGACAAATATAACGAATCATAAAATAAAGTGATAAATAAGAGAAGTCTTGTCCCACAGAGTTTACTTCCTGAATGCAAGGCGACATCATTGTGACAATATTCAAAAACAGAAAAATATGACAGTGTCAGGGTACTACTGTAACTTTTTAAAAATACGTTATGTCAGCTAACATTGAAAAATAAATGTAGAGAGAATAAAGACAAAAGGCTCTCTCTCTTTATCTCTCTCTCTTTCTATATATGATATGTTTAGAAAAAAATATCTGTATTAACAATATTATCTATATTAATAGTAAATGTTTGCATCAGCTATTCATTGTTGAACATTTTTTACATTAATACAATATGAGGGACACAAATGTCTTTTTATAAAAATAAAAAAAACAAGAGTTAAGTAGGAAATGTCTTTAAGTATAAAATATAAATATATATTAGTATATACAAAGTATAGCCTATATATTAAAATATCAAAATACTAAATTGAGAACTGCATCAAGGCAAAACAAAGGTCATTGGAATTGTAATCAAATGATTACATTTTATAACAGTATGTTTGATGAACAGAGGTTTCTGTGGAGAGGAGAGCTCAGTGCCGGCTCATATCTGCTCTTGCCCTTCACCACTGGCTGCAGATTGATGAAGAGGACGAGGAAGACTTCCACTAAAACTGCTCAGCTAGTCAACCACACCCAGTCTGGAGAGCTGGAGCTAACCAAAGAGTTCAAGTTAGTCAATTCTAATGTTAACAAATTTACAATGAGTTAGGGTGGAGGGCTGAATAAATGTTTGATTACTGAATTTAGGTTATTTTAGGTATCTGACATTATACTGAATTTATGCAAAGATGCTGTACTGTTTTTTTCCACAGGGCGGCATTGTCTGACATCTTTGAAGTGATTGATTTGGATGGCAGTGGTCTGCTGAGCCTAGAGGAGTACACCAGTGGAGAGAAATGTGATGAGGATGCCTGGGCCATCTGCAAAGGTCCTTATTCAAACACACTGTAAATGAAACAAACACATCACATTTGTTAAATTAAATCCAATACTTGTTTCTTACTAATTTTGGGATGCTAATTTTTGCTCTAGCATGTCACACTTTCTTACAAAATATGATGTGCATTTTCTAGCATAAGTAGTAAGGCAAAGAAGTCTTGTATTATCCCTTAATCACCAGAAAAACTGCCACAAAGACTTGATTCCTATCTTCCTCTTGCCAAGTTTTAACTATTTGTTCAATTCACAACCAATTGTTTCACATGTATGACATGAAAATACAAAAACAAATTAAGATTGACATTACAGATTTTGTGGAAAAAAAGCTTATTTATTTATACATTTGTGCTTATGTACAGTTCTTTGACATTAAATGGTGTATTTGAACATATTTTTGATGCAATTGAATCATTATTGACAAGTAAATTTCTTTGGTTGTTGTGATAAAGTCTTCAATAATACTTCTTTTTTTTCCTTTTTTTTTTTTTTTTTTATAAAAATGTTGCTTCCAGATCTTGAACAAGTAATAATCTAGTCTAATAATATGCATTTCTATAACAGTATTTGCTCTCCTATAGAGAACTTTAACACAAAGAAAAATGAGTTAACTAGACAAGGCTTCCTGGAGCTCAACCTGATGGAAGCGAATGATCGTGAGGGAGACCCCAGAGATTTGTGGCTCACCCTGGAGGCCATGGGCTACAACCACAGTTTGGAGATGGTGGAGGTACAAAGGCCTTTGAGACTAACTTGTAATTCCAACTAATAAAAAACTGTTGCAATGTTTTTGCAAGGGTTTAGGGAACATGTCCTTTATTTCTAAATGGAATAATTTTTTGTGTAGCTAACTTGTAGCCAGTGTAATCAGAACATGCTGAGCTAATGTCTGTGTACATTATTTCTTTTTTCTACCAGGCCTGTCCGTTTGTCATTGAAGTCTACTGTGAGGATGCCAAGGCAACTCTTCAGGCAGTTCATTTGGATTCTGGGATCAAGATGTTGAATTCTGCTGTACAGAGGTCTATCACGTCAAAAGCAGAGGCCAAATCTCTCAAAGGTCATGAGAATGTCTTGATTTATACATACAAAGGAGAGAGCAGAATTTCATCAGTCATTGCCAATAAGGTATGTTGATTATTGTTTTATGTCACTTAGCTGTTAAAAAGAGTTTAAAAAGCCAACTCTTTCAAAAATGCCTGTGTAGGCCTCACTTTAGCACCTCTGGTACTTAACATTCACTGGGAATAAAACAAAGTAACTGGAATGCTTTATAGAAAGGAACCCTGGCCATGAGTAGAATTTCAATGTCCTGATTTGCCATTATATAGGCAAAGTCAGCTGAAAGACCATTCCAACAGATAGAAGGGAATTAGTTCTGCTAATTGGACTTGAGATTTTGCCATAGTCAGTGGAAATAATGATCTGAAATATACACTAATGTTTGGGGTCGGTAAGATTTAAAAAATGTTTTTTTAAAGAAGACTCGTGCTCACTAAGGCTGCATTTATTTGATCAAAAATACAGTAAAAACAGTAATATTGTGAAATATTGTTACAATTTGCACAATAATTAATTTCTATTTTTTATATATTTTGAAATGTATTTTATTCCTGTGATGGCAAAGCTGAATTTTCAGCAGCCATTACTCTAGTGTCACATGATCCTTCAGAAATAATTCTAATATAATGATTTGCTGCTCAAGAAACATTTCTTATTAATATCAATGTTGAAAATGGCTGTGCTGCTTAATATTTTTGTAAAAACCGTGATCATTTTTTTCAGTGTTTTTTGATGAATAAAAAGTTCAGAAGAACAGCATGTGAAATAGAAATATTTTTTATCAATTTAATGCATACTTCCTGAATAAAGGTAAATTTTTTACTGATCCCAAATTTTTGAATGTTAGTGTTCACATTTCCTATGGCATTGTTGTTAATGAATGATTCTAAAACGTAATGTAATGTTTTCTTTTCACCAATTTTTCCTGTCACTTTCGATGCCGTAGTCCAATCAGAAAATGACGGTGCACATCAACAATGAACAAAGTAAGAACTGTGTGAGCAGCAGGGGCATGAGTGTGTTTGCTGTGGAGGTTCCTGCTAGGACTAAAATGGTGAGATACACCATTTTCACTCACAAATAGAGATCAGTTTCTTCTGTAGATGCAGGATGAGGTGCATTTCATGCTCTGTTTCCTATTCTCAATTAGAACTAATAAAAGAACCCAACTAGAGCGAGGCTAGTTGCACATGACAGACAATCAGATTTACACTTTTGATGAATATCTTTAACAATTATGCCCTCTTTTGGTCTCTGTTCAGGTATGTCAGCACGTCATGGCTTTAAATTATCAACAGGAGTGGACTTACAACTGTGTTGAGACCATCATACCAAGTTTGTAAATGCCTCAGTAACGGTAGGAACTTATTATGAGTCAACAAATAATGTAGTGATATTTGTAATATTTGTGTAATTTGTTTGTTGGTTTGTTGACCATTGTAAACATGTTTAATAATAGCTGTCAAAAGTTATCATGTTTGTTTGTTTTTGCGGTTTCTGTAAGCATTATTAATGTTATTACAGTACATTCAATATATTAATGTTTTTTATTGTAAATAAAGCAATTATTTTCAATTGTTTTTGTGATTATTGTCAGTAAATTATTTTTAGTTTATTTGTTTATTATTTAAATTATAACAATGATTTTAAAGTTCACACAATGATTTAATATCTTTTCCGTGGACGGTTTGTTTGGAAGAATTTTTTTTTTTTTTTTTTTTTGCACATTCACCCCAGTCCATAATGTGAGGTAACCAATCACATTACATGTCATATCAGTTTGGTTTCCTATGAAACAATTCCTATGTAACAATTTAACATAAGCAATATAAATACTATAATTTAGTTTTAAGCACTAGTCTGGCATTAAGATAGTGGGCAAACATACAATCCAAATTCCAAAGTGTTATACACACAGACCTAAATTTTATTCGCCCCTGACCTTTAGCTCAACTTAAATGATTTTAGCAAATGGCTGCAATATAACAAAGAGTGAAAAATTTAAGGGGGTCTGAATATATATATATATATATATGGCTCAACTGTCTCTTTAAATGTGGGCGTGTCCGTTTAAATGGTGAAAGGCCAATGTGTGACTAGAGAAGCTACGTGGTGAACATTTGCCCTTTGACTTTCACTACTGTAACTGTAGAACAAGACACTAAAGGTCACATGACATGTGAGGAGTATTTAAACTACATTCCTTTGCTCTCCATCTCTCACCAACAAAGTAAACTTCTTTTCAAACTTTGCATTCAATATGTAGCCTATGTGTTATCTATTTTTGTTAGAGATTTTTGTATAACAATCTTTTATCCAAAATGTGGCTCCCACATCTGCTTCTCTTGTCCGTTTAAATGGTGAAAGGCCAATGTGTGACTAGAGAAGCTACGTGGTGAACAACACACAAATCCCTCTGGGCACCCGGATAGTGACAGACACTCACCGCTGCTGCAACATGGTGAAAATTACGGCTATTAAGACCAAACCGTACACCGACCAAAAACCCGGAACCAGCGGTTTGAGAAAGAGGGTGACTGTATTCCAACAGAACCAGCATTATGCGGAGAATTTTATCCAGAGTATCATTTCCACCATTGACCCTGCTCAGAGGCAGGAGGGCACCCTGGTAGTGGGAGGAGATGGACGGATTTAAACTGCATTCCTTTGCTCTCCATCTCTCTCACCAACAAAGTAAACCTCTTCAAATTTTATATTCAATATATAGCCTCTGTTTTATTTAGTGTTGTTAGAGCTCAAAGATTTTTGTATAACAATCTTTTATCCAAAATGTGGCTCCCACATCTGCTTCTCTTGCATTCGAGACACAGTTCCAGCTTGACTTTTAACCTGTATTTTTTTTTAAAGAAACCTGCAATATCATGACAACATGCAAACCTTGCATCATTGTAAACTTTGTTCTGCTTTGAACGAATTCTGGGTGAAACTTGATGCAATAGACAAAACTCTGACCAAGAGCGCCAGCTTTCCCAACATGTACTTTCATAGGGCCCCTAAATTTTCTCCCATAAGACCATCAGGTGCTTACGTGTACAACTAAAAGCCTTAAATGTTCATATTGATATAAATATTGAGATTCTGTTCAAATATAATAACGATGAATCACTCGATCTGCAACCACTCTGATGTTCAAATATTGCTTGTTTGCTTAGCTTTTCATATGATACAATAAAAATTTAGAGCATAAAACATAGTTTTATGATTTACTTGCTTTGGGTTTTTGTACACTCTAGTATTAGACTTTGTTTGTTTAGGTTTTCATATGATACAATATTAATTTAGAGCAAAAAACATCGTTTTATGTTTTACTTGTTTTTATACTTTTTGTACACTAGTATTGCAGACGTTATAAATGGCTTAACTGTCTCTTTAAATGTGGGCGTGTCCGTTTAAGCGGTGAAAGGCCAATGTGTGAGCACAGCAGAGAAGCTACGTGGTGAACAACTCACATCCCGCTGGGCACCCGGATAGTTACAGACACTGACCGCTGCTGCAACATGGTGAAAATTACGGCTATTAAGACCAAACCGTACACCGACCAAAAACCCGGAACCAGCGGTTTGAGAAAGAGGGTGACTGTATTCCAACAGAACCAGCATTATGCGGAGAATTTTATCCAGAGTATCATTTCCACCATTGACCCTGCTCAGAGGCAGGAGGGCACCCTGGTAGTGGGAGGAGATGGACGGTTCTTCATGAAAGACGCTATTCAGCTGATCATCCAGATTGCTGCAGCTAATGGGGTTAGTATTGGCCGAATTCGACGGGTAATTGTATGCAAAAGTAACGTGTATCAAAATGTATTTCCTTAAATAGGAAAGGGTGGTTCTGCCTAGTCATGACACATTCAAGTTCAGTTGCAACTGTGCTCTGCCATGCATGCTTTCAAAACTCCATGGAATAAACAGCAAAGTCACATTTTTGGAATTACTTATCATAGCGTTTCCAAATACAGTGCATACACATTTATAAACGTTATATAATAATTTTGGCTGGGGAATAATCTTATCTACATTGTTCATGATTGTTCAATTCGTAAACGACTCGTTCATATAATTCGGATCTTTTCATTGAATCGGTTTGCAAAACCTTTCTGAATCATTCATTGACAAATCGAGCGATTTGTACGCGAGTCGGACTGAATCGGTCTGTGCGGTTCTCGAGTCACCAGACCTTGTGGGATCATGTCCGATTCAAAATACAGGAAATTTGACTTAATAACACCAGTGTTAATGAAACAGAATAAACAAAAACTCAATAAGCATTATAACTTCATTTGTTTTATGCCAGGGATGAATGGATGACGTAACTTCTGCGGCGTGACGTAATTAATCGCGGAATATTTTTTTCCGATTCTTTAAATCAAGCTGTTCAAAAGAACCGATTCGCGGAAATGATTCGGACTTGATGCAAACGAACTCGGTGATCTTTCTAGCTGAACTGTTTTGAGACACCTTTGACATTTCACCCACTGCCAAAAGCAGAAGCCGCTGCGTATTGACAACAACCCGTCTCATCATGTTGCAGAGCGCATTTAATTTTTAAAGTAAAAACTTGAAGGAGCGTTTTGTAAGGGCGTGAGGATTTCTTTAACAGGCAGTCTTGTAGCAGCGACCATGATGTGGAGGAGGCGTGACTGCAGTCACGTCCCTAGTCTACACGGCATCAGTGCTGTATTGAGTGAAATCTGTACAGAACGCAGTGTTTGCATCTCCTTTCTTAAGTACTAGGACTTTATTCTTTATGTATATGCACTAGCCATGTCCTGTCGATTGCAATGCAGTTGCAGTGTTGTGTAACAGTCCATAGTATATGTGTGTCCTATAAGTCACAAGAACACATCAATAGGGTTGATGTGATGTAAATATTGTACTGGACGGCAAAGTCAGGGTTGTTGTCTCTTATGGTTCAGGGTTTATGAGTGTATTTCTTAACATACCCTTCAACATGAGTTTTTTTTATCTTTTATCATGAGTTGATCATCACTTGTCTCGTCCATGATGTCTTAGATTGGCAGGCTGGTCATTGGTCAGAATGGGATTATGTCAACACCTGCTGTTTCCTGTGTGATCCGAAAAATCAAAGCCGTCGGGGGTATCATCCTGACAGCCAGTCATAACCCTGGCGGCCCCAATGGAGACTTCGGCATCAAGTTCAACATATCTAGTGGAGGTTAGAGATGCATGCATGAATTAGTAATTAGTAATGAAGGATTAAAGACTGTATTGAACTGGAATTCAGTTTGTCTGGTTTGTCTTTCCCAGGTCCTGCACCAGAGGGCATCACAGATAAAATCTTTCAGATCAGCAAGAGCCTCCAGGAATATCACATCTGCCCTGAGCTCAAGGTGGACCTCAAAACCATTGGGAAGCAGACCTTTGAGGTTGACACGTTCAAGCCCTTTACTGGTACCATTTTTGAGTTTTACTATTTGCCAGTTACATAAAATCATTTTTCAGTTCATATTTGATTAATGTGTCTACAGTATGGTTAACAGTCTTGTATCTTTTGCAGTTGAAATTGTGGACTCAGTGGAATCCTATGCAGAGATGCTGAGAGATATCTTTGATTTTGCTGCTCTGAAAGAATTGCTCTCAGGACCCAATCATATCAATGTACGGCTTGATGCAATGCATGGAGGTATGGATTTTATTCCCCCAAAAACATCAAAAGCATGCATAAGTCCTCTGAAACGACACTTACATAAACAGTATATAAAGCAACTGAAGACTGATTCTTTCTGTGTTTTTCACACTAGTTGTGGGTCCCTATGTAAAGAAGATTGTGTGTGAAGAACTTGGCTCGCCTGCTAACTCTGCTGTTAACTGTGTCCCCTCTGAGGACTTTGGGGGACACCATCCCGACCCTAACTTAACATATGCTGCTGACCTGGTCAACACTATGAAGGGAGGTGAATATGACTTCGGAGCAGCTTTTGATGGTGATGGTGTAAGTCTAAAAGTTTATATCTTAAGTTTATAACCACATACGCTGCTGTTCAAAAGTTGGGGGTTACGCAGATTTTAATAAAATATTTTTTAACAAATTCTCTTCTGCTCTCCAAGTCTGTATTTATTTGATTAAAAAAAACAGTGAAAACAGCAATATTGTGAAATATTATAACAATTTAAAAATAACTATTTTTTTATTTTAATATCTTGTAAATTTGTATTTTTTCATGTGATGGCAAAGCTGAATATTCAGTAGCCATTACTCCAGTCTTCCTTCCAGTCACATAATGCTTCAGAAATCATTCAGATAGGCTGATTTTATATATGTGTGTTTGTGTGTGTACAAAAATTCAGGATTCTTTGATGAATAGAAAGTTCAAAAGAACAGCATTTATTTTAAATTGAAATCTTTTGTAACATTATACATGTCTTTATCAATTTAATGCATTCTTGCTGAATAAAAGTATTTGAAAAACTGCTTCCAAACATTTCCACAATAGTTGTGCTTTTAATTATGCAATTAAAATCAACCAAGAAATTAAACCTCATCGTCATATTTCCCTTCTTGCTGTTCTATTTGCAGGATCGTAACATGGTTCTGGGTAAGCATGGATTCTTTGTAAACCCCTCAGACTCTGTGGCAGTCATCGGTGCCAACATTACATCCATTCCTTATTTCCAGAAGACTGGCGTGAAGGGTCTAGCTCGCAGTATGCCCACCAGCGGGGCTTTGGACAAGTATGATCATCTAAGCTCACTTATATTTTATGATTTAGCCCTATGTTTAACCATCTCAATAAGTGTAATAAGTGTGCACTACACACGCCATAGTATCTCATAAACTTTAGAGCAATATATTATTTGTTTTTGCCGTACAGTGTTGCCAAAGCTTTGAAGATGCCGCTTTATGAGACTCCCACAGGCTGGAAAAAAATTAACTTAAATGATTTTAGCAAATGGCTGCAATATAACAAAGAGTGAAAAATTTAAGGGGGTCTGAATACTTTCCGTACCCACTGTATATACACACACACACACAAACCAAAGATTATCCAGATTTTTGAAATTTTTTTTTTTTTATTACTAGTGGGTGCAGGACTCTATAATTCATAAATGTAAGTGAGGATAGCAAAATAAAGTGAACTGACATACCCAAAAATTCTTCATACAGTGGATTACCAGTAAAATTTGGGATCAAAAATATTCAGACAATTTGAGCTGACATTGATATTGTTTGTTTTTGCCATACAGTGTTGCCAAAGCTTTGAAGATGCCGCTTTATGAGACTCCCACAGGCTGGAAATTCTTTGGAAACTTGATGGATGCTGGCAAGTTATCCCTCTGTGGTGAAGAAAGCTTTGGTACTGGTGAGTAGCTATGAATCCATTGGTGTTATTCAGTCAAATAGGATATTTTAACTCGCTATTAACCTGCTTAAAGGTTTTATGCTGAAAAGCTTTTATTTTTAGTATTTAAATTAGTGGGTAAATACTTAAAAAAAAAAATATATATATATATATATATATATATAC
>NW_015665886.1:170075-192293 GCF_001515625.1 Sinocyclocheilus rhinocerous | reverse complement strand
ACCAAATACACAAAATAATGTTCTTTTTAGCAGCATCATATGACCCCTTTAAACCCGGATGATTGTAACCACTTTAAGTTCGTCTGCCTTGGGAAAGCTAGCGTGTCTGCGACATAGTGATAACACTCGTTGCCTTCTCTAGTGCAGCTCAACCAGGTCTCGTCCCATTCGTCGATCTTTGTGATATCACAAATCCCGGAAAATGTGCGTTGTAGTCCAAACGAGTCGTTCGTTGTAGTTTTTGAAAAGTGATTTCTGTTAAATAAAATTTCTCCTTTTGAAGTGGACTTTGAGCTTTGTATCTTTTTTATGCTCAAACAGCAACATTACAGACTAACTAAAGTTGAAAAAGTGAAAAAGCATAATAGGACCCCTTTAAGTGTTTTTTTTCTTTAATTGCTAATGCAACCTTTTTACACCACACACTGAACAAAATTAAGCAGTGCTTGGTAATTGGTTGGCCTAAATTGGCATTATCTAATTGTGTACTTAAATTTAACAACTGAATAATTTTTGGTTAATTGTAATCCATTACATACCTTTTCTATCAAAGTTATCTGACATTATCAAGATGAATTTGTTCTGACAGTTTAACTCGGAGTTCTTGTCATATTTTATTTCCATTTTCTAAACTATAGCGAATAAACTGATATAATGTGAGGAATGTTGGTGTCTGAATAAATTTTGGTTTGATATACAGTATATACACGCCTAGTAACTAAAATGTTTGAAGATGCTGATTATTTTGAGGTTGTACAGTGTATATAAAAAAAAAAGGGGAAAAAATGTGATGTGTCATACAGAGACTTTTAAAAGGACTGTCCTTTTACTGTTTTCACCGTAAACTGTATGATAATTAATAATTTTGACACAACTATAAATTTTACAGTATTTTACAGGGGGAAAAAAAGACAAATAATGTGATGTTAAACTGTTTACAGTTTCTCACCATGCAAGGTAACATAATTAATCATGTTTTTACTGTAGCATTTGTACTTTTTATCTGTAAAACATACAAACATTTTTACAGTTTATATTAAAGGGATAGTTCACCCAAAAATGAAGATTCTGTCAGTAATTACTCACCTCATGTCGTTCCAAACCCGTAAGACCTTCGTTCATCTTCGGAACACAAATTAAGGTATTTTTGATGAAATCCGAGAGCTCTCTGACCCTTCATAGACAGCAACAACTACCACGTTCAAGGCCCAGAAAGGTAGTAAGGACATTGTTAAAATAGTCCATGTGACATCAGTGGTTCAACTGTAATTTTATGAAGCTATGAGAATACTTTTTGTGCGCAAAGAAAACAAAAATAACGACTTTATTCAACAATTCTTCTCTTATGAAGCTAATAGTTATAAATGTTTTTCACCACCACTTCCATTATGTTTTCATAGTAAGTCAAGTTCTTTCCTCTCAAAATATGAAAGAAAGCTTGATTTCTCGTGATACAACCTTTTAAAGTGCTGTTTTTTGGTAGGTTCTGATCACATCCGGGAGAAGGATGGTCTGTGGGCAGTTCTCGCATGGCTCTCAATCCTGGCCACTCGCAAGCAGAGCGTAGAGGATATCATGAAAGACCATTGGCAGAAGTTTGGAAGGAACTTCTTCACAAGGTAACCGCAATAAAGTGACATGCTGATCTCTGTAGCTTGACTGCCCTCTGCTGGGTGACTTGTGGAAGTCACCAGACTTTGTCCCAAATCTCTGTTTCAGGTATGACTATGAAGAGGTGGACTCAGATGCTGCGAATAAGATGATTGATCACTTACAGACGACTATGTCTGATAAAGCCTTTGTGGGGCAGAAGTTCTCCTCAGGGGATAAAACTTCCAAACCCGTAAGACCTTCGTTCATCTTCGGAACACAAATTAAGGTATTTTTGATGAAATCCGAGAGCTCTCTGACCCTTCATAGACAGCAACAACTACCACGTTCAAGGCCCAGAAAGGTAGTAAGGACATTGTTAAAATAGTCCATGTGACATCAGTGGTTCAACTGTAATTTTATGAAGCTATGAGAATACTTTTTGTGCGCAAAGAAAACAAAAATAACGACTTTATTCAACAATTCTTCTCTTATGAAGCTAATAGTTATAAATGTTTTTCACCACCACTTCCATTATGTTTTCATAGTAAGTCAAGTTCTTTCCTCTCAAAATATGAAAGAAAGCTTGATTTCTCGTGATACAACCTTTTAAAGTGCTGTTTTTTGGTAGGTTCTGATCACATCCGGGAGAAGGATGGTCTGTGGGCAGTTCTCGCATGGCTCTCAATCCTGGCCACTCGCAAGCTGAGCGTAGAGGATATCATGAAAGACCATTGGCAGAAGTTTGGAAGGAACTTCTTCACAAGGTAACCGCAATAAAGTGACATACTGATCTCTGTAGCTTGACTGCCCTCTGCTGGGTGACTTGTGGAAGTCACCAGACTTTGTCCCAAATCTCTGTTTCAGGTATGACTATGAAGAGGTGGACTCAGATGCTGCGAATAAGATGATTGATCACTTACAGACGACTATGTCTGATAAAGCCTTTGTGGGGCAGAAGTTCTCCTCAGGGGATAAAACATATCAAGTGGAGAACGCTGATAACTTTGAGTACACAGACCCTGTCGATGGCAGTATTTCAAAAGGACAGGTGAGTCAGGTGTACACAAAACGATAATAATAATATAACATAATATGATTAAACATAAATGATCATATGGTCAGCCCATTGCTTAATTAGTTTTTTAATTAGCTCTTCTGTAGATTTCAGGTCACGTTGATGTTCTGATGTGCATTTGTTCATATCTAGAATTAGAACTAGAATTAGATAGATTTATATATTTCTATAATATTTATTATTGTTTATTTACTAAAAAGAAAAATATTTGATAAAAAATACATTGTGATAATTTTGTATTACCACTCATTTAAAGAGCTATTTCTTTCTTTATGTAATTTATTCCTGTGATGGCAAAGCTGACTCCAAAAGTTTACTCCAGTCTTCAGTGTCACATGATCATTCTAATATGTGATTCTTATTATAATCAACATTTTTTTTATTCTCTTTCATTAATTTATCTGAAATAAAAATTTGTTCAAGTTTTTTAAACAGTCAGTCATGAATTTCTACTCGTATAATAAAATATTTTATATATTTACATGTATTTTATCCCTTTTTATAACTGCTGATTGTCCGTTCTTTTAAACCTCAAATATTGAAATGACATTGATATGTAGATATTCGTTGATATGATTTCTCTGATGAAATTACGGATGATCTGCATTACTGTTGTTGAAAGAATAGCCTCATCATGCCCTTTGTGTTTGAAATAGCTCATGAAAATACCATCCAAACGAACAGTCTTGGAGGCGTTTAATCTAAACACCTTTCTCAATTTCATAGAAATTTGTGCATGCTTTCCAAAACACAGTATGTTGGCCATCATCCCTGTTTCCTGTCTTCATGCTTATTTAGGGTTTGAGGATCATCTTCTCTGATGGCTCACGTATCATCTTCCGTCTCAGCGGGACAGGCAGTGCTGGGGCAACCATCAGGCTTTACATTGACAGCTATGAGAAAGACCCCCAGAAAATTTATCAGGACCCACAGGTAAACTGGTCAAAAGTTACGCTTTTTTTCTTTTTTTTTCTTCACAAAATATGTTCTCCCACCACATATACTTTTACATAAAATGTTTTTTTTTTATATTTTATTTTTTTAAAGTAAGTCTGTTGTAACTGTAGCAGTAATCAATTTTGACATGCTCATCCCTGCACATATGGTTAAAGATCCAATTCACTCAATTTGATCTGCTCAAACTGGATCACAAGAGTATTAATCTGTCTTAAAGGATCAACCTCAGACACGCTTAGAATTGAGCTATGATGACGTTTTAGTTCCAGCAGTTCTTTTCATCTTGAGTTTTGAGGCTTGAGTTACTGTAGAAGAAAAGGATTCTCATTTTTACTACAAAACACTAAATTTGGACCGTCTGTTTCCATTTAGTCTAAATCAAAAGTCCCTATTGTATTTCTCTCATTTTGTGGTTCCCTAATAGTGCACTTGTAACATTTCTATCCTCATTAAGATTATTAACATTGTCTCAACTGTTCATGCTGAACAGGTCATGCTGGCTCCTCTGGTGGACATTGCCTTGAGGATCTCTCAGTTACAGGAAAAGACGGGCCGCACCGCTCCAACTGTGATCACATGATTATCCTAGAGCCGTATTCACCTGATCCAGCCCAGACTAGCTCTCACTGTACGCAGCAATGCCTTACTTTATCATTATTGCCATCAGTTTCATACCCCAGTCATTATGCGTTCAATGTGTCCTCAAGAAAGTGTCACATTTCTAGTGTTCCACATGCACAATCAAAGATCTATATCCATTATAAATAGAGAGAGTATAAAATAAAGTCTATAAAATGAATAGCTTGTTGTGATTTGTTCTTAAGGAAGTCATGCTTTTTTCATGCACTATATGATTTGTCATTGGGATTAAAGCGCTTAACTTTTCTCTGTGTCTGCTAGATCTATCATATTTGGATTCTAAAAACAACAGCTATGTTTTATTCATATACACAGTTTGTCTTTCATTTGAGGCTGAAAGTAGTAACTATTAAGCTACGGTGTGTTATTAGTGGATAAAGAATCCTAAAGGCAGGAAACCTGCATAAAATATATTCTGCCTTTAAATTAGCACCACAAATAGCACAAGTGTCTTTCAATGGGAGTTGACACTTAAAAGCTCAGATTACCATAATTAAAATTTTTTTTGAAGAGTCTTCTTTATAACCTAAATCTGGGTGATGGCATCTGTTCAAAATAAAAGCCTTTAACAAAGAATTATTACTGGTTTGGTCGCTGAAAAAAATCATCACACAGATAAAAACTTTAACTTAAAAAGTTAAATATATTATTTATGTTTTTGGACACTGAGATTTTTGACATTTGACAATATGTTGCCTCATAGATTTTCATAAAACTATGTGTATTTATACATGACTGCATACGTGATAAATAAGACATTATACAGTATTATATGTCAGAGTTTGTTACCAACACAATATATGCCTACCAAAACGTCATGAGTATCTAAATTAAAATCTGGCACTTATATTTATTTTTTTTAACTTGAAGTGTAGTTCACCTAAAAAATAAACATTCTGTCATCATATACTCACCCTCAAGTTGTTCTAAACCTGTATGAGTTTCTTTCTTTTGTTGGGCACAGAAGAAGATATTTTGAAGAATGTTTTTAACCGTACAGTTGGCGGTAGCCATTGACTTCCACAGTATGGAAAAAATATGATCAAAGTCAATGGCTACCGTCAACTGTTTGGTTACAAACATTCTTCAAAATATCCTTCTTTGTGTTCAACAGAAGAAAGAAGCTCATACAGGTTTGGAAAAATTGGGTAAATGATGACAGAATTTTTTGTGGGTGTGAACTATCCCTTTAAAATTTTGAAAAATTTCAAGGAAAAGTTGTGACAAATTGAATAAACCTTAAGAATCTGCCTTATTTCTATTTCTAGGTCACTAATCAAACAATCAGGTTTGTGACACGGAGCATGTTAAATCCGTTAAAGAGGTCAGAATAATTAAAGGTCAGATTTTCTTGCTTCCATTGAAGCATGTGATACCTTTTGAATATATATGAAATCATATATGCTATATCTGGATATAATTTATTATTCAAAACATTGTTTAAAAATGTAAAAGGGAAAAAAAGGGTATTTTCATTAGTGGTCTAAAATGTATGTATGGACCCACTCTCTCTCTCTATCTATATCTATATATATATATATATAGTGCCTTCATGAAATGATGTGTTGTCATCATAAACTCCCAGTCAGTCTATTTGGTTTGAAATTTCCTTCAATTTAGTTAATATGGGAAATCAGGTGCACATACCTGAGAACAGAAACCTCTTTATTTTGAAAAATATATGTAGGTCTATATTTAGACCAACTAAATGATCTCTGCCAAATGAACCTTTGATATTGATACAGTACAAATTACAGTGAGCTTGTGCAATTTACCGTCTAGACCGAATATACAGTATTTCCTCATCAAAATTGAACCGTCTTATTATCAGTTTTTACCTATTGTGACATCAGATATCAAAAAGTAAATAGTTAAACATCATAAAATATTATTCATATTATTTGTTGGTCTATATTTTAAAAAAAAAAAAAAAAAGTAGCAGCCTATTTGAAACCGGCATACACATACCCATATGATCAAAACATTTCCCCAGTCTTTGTCAGAAATGACCTCAACTTTATTACAACCCATTTATTAGTACCTGTCAGGACACCCATCAAACACCTGCTCTCAAATGGTTTCCCGCTTGTGCTCTGGATGAATAAATAGGTGGGACATTTTTTCAGAACAGGTTTGCACATTGTAGAAGCCCCCCTATGTTGACATAGCAAGATACAAAGAACGTCCTGCCTGGAAAGTAATGGTTTGCAGGTTTTATTTTCATTGGATGTCATTACATGAGGTAATGGCAGTAACAGTGTGTATTTAGCTGTCAGGTTATTCTATTTTGAAGTCCTCTTTTAATCTCTTTATATTTCTACCACAGCATCTTTATTTAATCTAGAGGTTTAAAGAGATCTAAAGCCTTTAGAAAAGGTCACTAACACAATCATTGCAGCCATATATTTATAAAGACAAGATCTTGTCAAATGAAACAAAAATGCAACCAATATTCCTAAAAGTTAATTTTACCCCTTTCCACATTTGCTTTGCTTTTATCTTTTACATTTTAAATTATATAACATTAAAGACACTTGAAAGCATACTTAAAAGTAATTGTATTTCACATTTTTAGAGATATGGAGCTAGTACACAATCAAAGGTGCGTTTTTAAAAGAAGTCTCTTATACTCACCAAGGCTGCTTTTATTTGATTAAAAAATACAGTAATATTGTGAAATTTTCGATTTGTAATATGTTTTAAACTGTAATTTATATTGATGGCAAAGCTACTCCAGTACTCCATTCTTCGTGTCACATTATCATTCAGAAATCATAATTTATTCATACATATAAAGTGTGTGTGTGTGTGTGTCGTGTGTGTGTCGTGTGTGTGTGTGTGTGTGTGTTCTTGTTTATGCTAGGATAGTAAAACCTGAAGTTTTTGACATTGTGGGGACTGGCCTGTGGTCCCCACGAGGGGAAAAAAATTATTAAAAATAGTAAATGATGTTTAGTTGAAAGTGTAACAATGCAAACAGGTTTTCTGTAAAGGTTAGGGTTAGGGTTGAGTTAGGGGATAGAAAATATTGTTTGGTCAGTATAAAAGTAATAGAAGTCTATGGAAAGTCCCCACACTTCACAGAAACCTAACATGAGTGTGTGTGTGTGTGTGTGTGTGTGTGTGTGTGCGTGTGCGCGTGCATGCGTGCGTGCGTGTAGCATTAACCTCATGTAACAGTTTAGCTTGCATCTGGAGTAGCATATTACTGTTGCTTGTTTCCCAACACGTGGAAAAAGCTAAATTGCAACTGGGAAACTGCAGAGAAAGAATCTATTTGTTTTTCCAAGTTCACACAGTTCCCCAGCATGCACAGTTTACTCGATGAAAACAAACCTACATCAACTTTTCATTCCCGTTATTTACTAGATGATGCATGACAGATTAACCCAAGGAACCATGAATATTCCAAAATATTAGCTCACACAGTGTGGCGTGTTGGTCTTTTCTGCATTCTTCTCCCCTCTGTTATCCAGAGTGTTCTATGCTATGATATCAATTACCATAGGAATCTAATAACACAGAAGACAGAGAGAGAGAGATGACCTCTTGACCTAACAACAACAGTGTATTGCTCCATATTGTTTATTTTATTGGGCCCAGGTTAAAGCCTTACGGAATGTGCTGAGATGCATTCATTGTCAGCAGGTCATGTGGGTGAAGATCAGCATGATCGAGTTTGAGCAATCATTCCTAAAGCCAGGCAAAATAAATACAGCAACAGGGCCATGCTGGCACTCTTTGCATCTTTTATTTTTCCTTTTGGAACCCTCCACCCAGCTCTTCCTGACACACACAGACACACACACGTTTGAATAACATCTATGCTGTCTAATTCTTGCTGACCCTACTTCCATATGATTAAACATGACCCCTTGTACCAAATGCAACTGCTATCAGAGGCTAAAAGACTGGAAAACTAATGAGAGACCACCCACCCACTCAAAGACTTCAAATAAGTCCTCTCTATGTGCCCCATTGTTATCATACTACATCAGTTTTGTGAATATCACCTTTCCTTGCTGCTCTTTTTGCCTTGGCTTGTTAGTAGCACAAATGTAGATGGACTCAGAAGTTGTTAGTATGCACATTGATTCTGTGTCATTCTTGGACTCTGATCAAGGATTAGTTTCAAAGGGTTATTTTGATCTAAATGTAAATTATCTAATAGACGTCATTTACAGATTTTCATGAGAATGAAGTCACCGTCACAGCACATCTTGAACTCCACTCAAAAATGTCTCGCCAGGCACACATCATCAGTTACCAGATATGATGTCACCAGCAATGCCCTTATTTGGGTAGAGCAAATGCATGTCAACACATGCATCATCTCTTTGAAAATCTACGTCTTTATTTTTAGTCTTAAGATGCCTGACATTTAAGAGTGACCACAATAAAGTAAAAGACAAAGAAAAGAAGTGCTATTCACAGTGGATCTGAAAAACTTGTATACCGTTTTCAAGAAAAGTTTCAAATAGATCACTTTAAAAAGTGTCATCTGGTATAACCAAGTCAATATAGGTCTACTCAAGTGAATGTACCTGATCATTATTTTCTTGCCTTGCATGAAAAGGTTAAATTATGTATTATTTTGAGAGACGTATGGATATTGACAGTCATGAGGGACTGTGGGGATCATCTCTATATATTATATTATATTATATTATATTATATTATATTATATTATATTATATTATATTATATCACTTTTTTCCTGCATGTTTCTGCATGTTGGTCACACTATGACTTTAATTTGATGGGTACATTTTTTCAGATATTAATAAGCAGTGAAGCAGTTTTGTAATATTTTTGTTGTTTGTATTTTTCTAAAAACAAGTAATAAAAGATTATTATACCAAAATTATAAAAACTTTATGGAACTACCAATTATTTTAAAGAATTTTTTTTACATTATCAGGACAATTGTATCACCCTGATACTTTTGGCCCATAAAATAATTCATTTTAATTTAGAAATTAATGTTCATCATCATAGACTGTGTTTAAGCCACTGTATGTATGAATTACATTTTACATTTTTTAATTCATTAATTTTTTTAAATAGATAATGGGACAAAAATATAAGTATCATGTAACGCTAAGAAGAAAAAAAAAAAGAATATTGCATAAAAAGAAAGAACACAAGTAACTTCAATTCCGTTTTTGGACAGTACAGGAAGCTCAGTAGCTTCTCATTTGTAATTCAAGCGGATTTATTCCCATTAGCTACAAACCCTAGTAACTCCAGAGATTACTCCATTTAAAGTTCAGAACAGAAGGTCCATTCTGAATAGATCCGCTGTGTGTGGAGAACGGCCAAGGGGATGGACCTTCAAAGCGGCCCGCATAACCCTCAATCCCCCTGCTCATTACAATTAGATGAGTTTCGCCGTGCATGGTTGCAATTTTAATAATCTTATTTTATTTTGGGAAAATAAAACAGATAGACATCGGAAAGAAAAACAGCCCCATGTCACAAATATTTCAACTGCTTTGCTGCTCAGCAGATAATGGTTTCCAAATGTTTAATATTAGATGCAATCACACTGAAGAAAAGGTACAGCTTTTCTTTGAAAACTGAGATGCTTGACTGTAGAGAGAAAAAAAAATCTTAGCTTGGACAAAATTATTCTTTTGCTTCATGAATCTTCACAGCTTTTCTATGCAATTGCATGCTCACAAGAAATGTGTTTGATATCTTAACATTAGTTTCCATTCCTTCATAATTCATTCCACCAAAAAGCTCTCATGAAAGCAGCAGGGACAGTCCTCCCTCCTCCATCCCCACCAATAAGCATCTCCTCCCAGCATGTGAGCTCATATTAGAGTCTGCAGGAGTGTGACTTTAACTGGGCTTTGATCACAGCCTGCCGTTTGTGTGTGTCAGAGAGCCGACGTCACCGGAGGAAATGAGGGATGAACTCTGGGTCTGGAGAGTCAACCCAGCCCATCACTTCAAAAGAGGAATGTCTTTCTTTTCTTGTCCGCCACTGATATAACATAAATGAACAGAAACAGGTCAGGATGCAAGGCCTCTGGCTTGTAAAATTGCTACCATTCTCTGTCTGGTCTTCACAGACCTAAAAGAGCAGCACGTTGGGTCAAATTAATTTTTTTTTATACAACCTCTTTATTAGATGTCACTACATGAAAGGCTGTTTGCTTTTTGTATTTAATTTTTTTTACAGTTTATATTGTTATTTTAAACAAAGAAGAATGCAGATATTCTAGATCTCAGGACAACAGTCTGCTGCTCTTTTATAATAAACACTCTGGGAAAATATAGATTTGTTTATCATGTAGGTATTGCTCATATTTATATTATTAATAATAATATTAAAATATGATATATTTATTTATATCATTAATACATTATCATTAATATGAAACAAGATATATTCCTATTAATATTTATTTGTTAGTAATTAATTCCAATTGACTTTAATTACAAATGTATATCCTCTTTTCTATTTACAACATTATAAAATATACTTCATATACTAAAATATAGGCTACTATATTCTGTGGCCTTCTTTTATTTATTTACTATTAGGGATTGTTTTTAAATACAATAATTGACTTTAATTTTAGCTAATGCCACAAAATTCCTAAACATTGTACAATTGAAAATAATTAATTTGTGTTAGGACAACATCATTTAATTTGTGTTGGAATTGTAAAATAACCTTAGGTTGTATTTCTATTTCCCAACAGGCTTTTCAAGGCTTTTGTAGACTGATGGAGTAGCTAAATGCTGAAATGAAGCGTTTTTGTGTGTTTTTGAGCAAGGGGGCAGTTGTTATTGTCCAATGTTATTAAAGACTGTGATTCTTATTGCTATCATTTTTGGGGCTACCACTGTGACAAAAAGTAGGCATTTTGGGACTAAATAAATTACGCGGGAAATTGAGTTTAAAAAAAAATGTTTCCAAATATTGTACTAGTCAGACAGTCCTGTATTGAAACAGCAAGTGGCGCCAAACACACCGTTAAGCAGCACATGTCCTGAGACTTCGTGGAAACTTCTTGAGAGGACTGAAGAAAGTCAAACTCCAAACAGGAGCGAGAGAAGCAGAGCAGAGCAGAGGACCATCCGCCTACAACATTACACCTCTGCGGACATCCGAGGCTTAGTAAAGTCCAGAAGAGCTCTGCATTTTCCAGCTATAACACTGACCTGTGAGAAGAGCTTTTGGTGGATGTAAGAGCGCTCAGAGGCAGAAGAAATGAGCAGAGGAACAGTGAAAGAGCCGCACGGATGCCAGCGCAACTTCACCCTGATCATCGTCATGCTCGTAGTCAACTGCGGTAGGCGATTAAACTCGTGCGTTTGCACGTTACTTTATTCATAATCGACTTAAGTTACAGAATTACTTTTAATTAAACCGAGCCTCATCTGTCGAGTTCACAGGAAACACTGAGCAGTCGAAAATATTTCTGATATTATTATTAGAAATAATTTGAGGAAACATGTCTCAAATTACAGCACAATGCCAACGTATAACATAAATGTGCAATATTCAATATAAGTAAATGAAATGTTTATTTGTATTTGTATATGTGCTGTAATGTGCACACTGTTATGTAAAGAGACATTTTTTTAAATGTCATGATGTTGAACAACTAGTTAGAGGTGTCATTTCATTCAGTAGTCCTCAGGGTTTTTTTGTTTACCTATTGACTCATGTTGCCAAAGGGCTATCTAAACAGTTTTTGTGTCATTGGAATGACAATAGAGATCTTAAAGTGCACTGATTTGAGAGAGTAACAGTCTTAAGCTCTCAGTTGGAGTCTCTTTGTACGGTCTGAGCTGCTTCATTTGCCTTAGAATAGCACTTTGACATAAGATAGCATCCAATTATACTGAGCAAAGAGCTTAAAAAGGTACATTAACTTCTATGTGCTTTTCATTATTTCCTAGTTTACAAGGATGAGACATATACCAAAGACCAACTTGAATGTAGTTGTACACTTTTGAGCAACTCTTTATTTAGAGTGTTTATGTTACATGAGTGGATGTTACTATTATTGATTACTGCAATAGTTAAAACAATAACAGTAATTACAGACAGTTTGCAAAATAATTAAGAGTACATAGTTCGCAATTATCAGTGTACCCGTAAATGCACTGCAACATGGACACTATAAAATAGGCTAATCAGGTTTAGTTTTAGGTCATATAATAATAATAATAATAATAAATTATTTTTAATATTAATGAGCATACAGCATATATACATTTACATTACATTTAGTCATTTAGCATATATATCATATATTATTTATATATACTTATATATATATATAACATTTGAAGATATTTATTTTTAAATAAGCAAACTAACGGTTAAGTGTGTGAAGTGTGTGAAACCCTAATCAGATTTCAACCCAAGCATAAATTACTTCAACTAAAAATATTTCAGTTGAATTGTCAGATTAAGTTACATTATATTACAGTATATCGGCAGGTTTGACAAATTTTACTGACAAAGCAACAACCTGCTAGCAAATCAAGTAATATTTTGTACTCTGACTTCAATGTTAGTCCATGACATGCAAAGCTTTCTGCATTGAGTTGTCCGAGGGGAATTTTAACAATTGCTCCTCATTTATAACTTAAAGCACTGACTAAGACCATTGGTGCTGTGGTTTGGATGGATTTCTTTCCAGATTCCCACTTTGTTCGTTGTGTGCCGGGATGTCTGTACTTTAGGACGGGAGACATGGACTCCATTTTATGTTTTGGCTTAGAGTTAATTTGACCTTTTATCTGATGGATGAGCTTTTTGTCAATATGTGGCTCACTTCACCTTGTCGATATAAATGCAATCGTGTTTTCCCATCTGTTCTAGATAGTATCACGGGATATTTTGTCACAAAATGTAAACCTTTTCAGATGGAGTTTTATAGACACTACGCTACATATATCTAGCTATGTCATATTTTTGAGAGCGGTGGGCAAAATAGAAACAGACGCCTACGAGGGAGCATTTGACTCGTCGTAGTAAAAATTCATTGGTTTAATCTGGTCTTCAAGTGTACAGTACAGTTACTCAAGCATCAAGGCTCCCGTCTTAAAAAAAACCTTCATAGATGTTGAAGGAATGCCCATTCAGCCACATGTTCTAACTTTGAAAGCCACGCAACTCTTGTGAACCATTTGCTTTTTGTTGGTATGACTTTATAAGTCTGTTTAATGTCAGATGCTTGTGTATATTATATCACAAGTTGTAATTTTTTCCTGCTGTTTCTTCAGAGTTATAAATCTTTATATCTGAGGTGTCAAACACAAGAAGTTACTGTGCATTTTATATTTTATTACTAAATACTGAAAGTTGGCTGGATTAAAAAACTTGGCTTGTCTTGTTTAATAAACAGAATGTGGGGAGAATTACATACTAGCCTACCAGCAGTTTTAACACTTTGATTAATTGCTCTCTATTACCCTATCTTTTGTGTAAGTCTTCTGTCAGAGCTGGATGTTTAGGTCTTGGATATGAGCTTAGAGAATGATCTGTGTATTTTCACTTGTCTTTAGTGATGGTGTGATTCAAGCTCTTAGTCCGTGTCTCTCTGTTTGGGTTTGTTTGTGGTGGAGTAACTGGCAGAGTTTATAGCCATTCAATTTCATTATCCAGCTTCAGTGACATCAGAGTGATGTAGAACATCATTATAAACTCACAAACTGGTGTTTTTGCAACCTGGTTTTTTTTACGGTGTTGCATTGTTTTTTTATTATTGTAAAAATCTTTCATGTTACATGCCTTTTTATTTTATTTTATTTTATTTTATTTATTTATTTATTTTTTATTCCCAAAATGGATGGAAAATCAATATCTTGTAATCTTGATAAAAATATGGAGGGACATCAGAGTAATGTAGAATATTGTTATAGTCTAGGTGGCAGTTTGCTGTAGCCTACTTAATTAACTCAATTATATGTATCTTTTCAATTGGACAAATATCGTATTTTTTCTCATTTATTTATTGTTTTCATGGTGTTTGTATGGCGTGTTTAAAAATTACAAATTCCATTTTATTATTTTTCATCATCCATTCCAAAGTGAATGCCAGCATCTGGAACAATATCATATTTATTTAATTTTGTCAGTATTTAGTAATCTTTACCTTTATATGGCTTGTGGCAGCATATTATATTGGGTTACATTCAGAGAAGTCTTACCCACCTTGTCCTTGGCCTTTTTGGCCTGAAAAATGCTAATGGTAAGTAATATACATCACAGGCCAAAAGGTCTGCAGTGAATATAATAGAAAATGAGCTGCCATTATTATCTAAGCGATCAGACGTCTGCCAACACTTATCAAATAATTAATTTCCCTTGCCTGCCCAATGTAATGTGCCAGGATACGCTACATTTCACATTTTAGAGGGTATGATGAAACATGGCTTTTTCATTTTAGCTGTAAATGTGTCGGAAAGTAAAGCCCTAAAGCCTGTTTACGTTGTATTAAGGTCTCAACTAACCCTCAATGCTTAAAGACTGGCAAATTTCTTGCCGCCCACAGTTGGGCCTTTGTACCTGTCACACTCCCAGTGAGCTCATAAATACCTAACCTTTACTGCCTGTTCAGTCGGAGATTGATATTTGCTTTAAAATGAAAATATATGTGCAAGTATCAGTCATCTGGGAGATTTCTCTCTTTTCCTACACACAGTGCTGGTCTTGACAGCGTCAGGGTTCTATCTCTGAGGAGAGCTTTGTACATTCATAATTCGGTCTCGCTGTCAGTCTAGGAACATTTTTTTCGCCTAAATAATGTGGCCTAGTAGGCAAAATCTAGCTCTGAAATTGCAGTAGTGCATTGAGTGATAGAAGTGGATGTTACTAAGCTTGGCTTACTTTGAAAAACATCGTTTAGGTGTTGAAAATGCTGCTATAATCATGCACCCACATACTCATTGCTGATTAAGCCATTTGTAAAGGATTCTTTGGCAGTGGCTTCCCTATGAGGTTTCAGTCTAATCTGGTTTTTGTTCGTTTATGCATGTTTTTTTTCAAATGCTGGTTCTTTGCTACACTGTACCTTGACTTGAACACTGAGGAACAGTTGACAGTTTTCACAAAGTGTGATAGACAGCTCAGCCTTGGCATGAGTTCTGATGTTTACCCATGCTGTTCCAAATGGAACGAGAAAGGCATAAAGGAATTAAAATTTGACACTTTGGGGCTCCAAAATGTCCCACTCTCACTTCAGCCTCACATCACAGTATGGAACATTTCTTAAAATTGCTGTTTCCTTTAGGTTATTTTTTTTATTATTTGAATGTTTCAATTAAAATCCAACTGGGTCCCTTTAAATCGGCGGTCTTGTATTTGGTCTTATATTTGCAATTGCAGTTGTTTTTTGGAAGTTAAAATAAGCCGTTTGTGTCTTCAGAGAAATCTATTGACACCAGCTGGCCATCGGGATTTCTTTGGGCAGAGGTGATCATGATGATCTGTAGAACCCGGACATGCCGGCAGGTGTTTGCTTGTATTTAGTATTTATATGCAGAAATTATTCTACACAAGTGTTTTGTCTGACCCGCACAGACTGTGGATTTTTGACTTTGCTGAAATGATTGAATGCTTCTTGCACTGTTAGTGGCCCAAGTGGGAGAAGTGTCAGGCTAACTACATTTTCAGTTCATGCAATGTGTACATGTGTGTTTATGTGTGTACTATGCACACGCTGGGAGTGTTAAAAGTGTGCAATCCACATTTCAGGAAATTACATTTTATGGGTGTTAGACACTGCACAATGTTAGCATAACATGTCCCTATTGCAGCATTCAGTTCATTGGCTGAATTTTAATTTTGGATTTATTTGTAATATTCAAACATGCTTAAATCTTTTGGCATTCTTCCTATAATCAAATTAATTTCATTGGCCTGCTCTTTCGGAGATGCAGTCAGCATTTTAAGTATGTTTTGATTGCTTTTGATTCCTTGTTTTTGGTAATTACTGTAAGTAGCTAAAAAACATATATCATGTAGATAAAAAATGTTCAAGACTGTGATGATTAGCTCTGTTAAAGTGATTTATGTTTAACAAGCTGACTTCAGCCACAATAATGCTCCACGTGTGAAATAAAAAGAATCAGAAAGTCCTCGCTGTCTTGTTTTGAGAGTCCCACTCTTTTCACAAACATTTTTTTTAGGAAAGATTGTGTTAACATAATATTATGCGCTGACAGCAACTCTTGAGCATTTTGAATTGTTGTGTTGTAGTTGAGGATTAGGATACCCGGAGTGAAGCCTCTCAGCTTTTATGGACATTTACCCACAAGCTGCAGTCAAACAAAGAGCTTTTAAACAGCTGTTTGTTTGTTTAGGCTCTGTTTTTTGTGTGCTTGTCAATGCCAGTGGATCACAGTTAAACACAAGTCACTGTTTGTCCTGTTACTTAAGGACAAAAGCCAAAGAACTATTAAATGTTGGTTGGCCTTTGTTAGAGGCCAGCAGAGAAAATCGGAGGTGTTGAAATGAAGGATTGTAGCTATATGATGTACATTCACTAAAATCAGAATACTATTGAAGTTCTTTAAAATAATAATAAAAAAACATATTTAAAAGGTTTTGAAATAGCTGATGTTTCAAATGAAATTTAATTGTTTTTTAATTGGAATAACTTCCTCTGCTCAATTTTTTTGATTTTGTTAATATTTTTTTCTGTAGAAAGACAAACATAAATAGTGATGAAAGCTAAAATATTAAATGTCACAGATGTATATTTACTGAGTAATCTGCTATTTTGTAGAAGGGGGTCAAAATGACAAATTTCTTTAAGATTTCTTTACACAGAGAACCAGAATCTAAAAAGATATTTCAGATAACTTTAATACTTCTTGAGTTACAGGCATGCAAACTTGAGGCAAAAAACACAAGAAGTGCATTAGCATATAACGACAGATTTTACTAATAGACCTACCAATATCTGTGTAAAAATAACGTATGATGCTGCCAGCTTTCTAAAGTCATTTTTACACCCCTGTAAATTGGCTCAAAATTGTCATTTTGACCCCCCTCTACAAAATAGTGGATTACTCCGTAAATACACATCTGTGACATTTTGGCTTTCATCACTATATATGTTTGTTTTTCTACAGAAAAAATATCAGCAAAATCTAAAATTTGACACAGAATGACCCATATCATAATGCAGGCACACACACACACACACACACACACACACAAAACATAAAACTGGGGTACAGGAAAGCTCCCTCTTAAAAAGATATTTCAGATAACTTTAATACTTCTTGAGTTACAGGCATGCAAACTTGAGGCAAAAAACACAAGAAGTGCATTAGCATATAACGACAGATTTTACTAATAGACCTACCAATATCTGTGTAAAAATAACGTATGATGCTGCCAGCTTTCTAAAGTCATTTTTACACCCCTGTAAATTGGCTCAAAATTGTCATTTTGACCCCCCTCTACAAAATAGTGGATTACTCCGTAAATACACATCTGTGACATTTTGGCTTTCATCACTATATATGTTTGTTTTTCTACAGAAAAAATATCAGCAAAATCTAAAATTTGACACAGAATGACCCATATCATAATGCAGGCACACACACACACACACACACACACACACAAAACATAAAACTGGGGTACAGGAAAGCTCCCTCTAGTTGTCTTTATTTACATCAATATTTAATAAAAATCTACATATTTTATTCAATTGGAAACATAAAAATGACATTTTCTTAAGAGGGGCTGTTAGCCCAATTGCTGGCTTTGTGTATTCCTCAATTCCCTCCACATCTATTTTTCCTTCGGTTCGGTTGTTGTCTCTTTCCTTTTCACTCATTTATGCAGGCAGCTAACAGTCATTTAGCTCTCTTACTCTGTGGCAAAGCAGAAATGACTTACCCGACCACACCGACCATGGAATCCTGAAATAAAAAGCTTAATTTCCCTAATGCTTTGTGATTGGAAGCCAAACAGGCCACAGAGGCCTGTGAGACCTCTGCCCAGCTATGCGTGCACAGAGCAAACACTATGAAGCTTTTGCTGTCTTAACTGCTCTCAAAGTCTGACCCCAAAGATCTGTGAATCACCCTCAACCAGATATCTTCAGCAAGTCTTGATAATGCTAAGGCTGAACCGGGATTATCCATCACCTCTGACTATTACTTTACTTTATGTAATTTCCTCAACAATGACAAGCACTGACCATAGTCTCCCACAAACTAGAGTGTACTGTAGCCTGCATGTATCTTTCATGTTTATGAAATACAGCACTGCTCATGTGGCTCCGCTGTGTGTTTGCCTGTGGCAGAGAGGAATCTCATCAAGGCTCACTTAGATGGAAATTTTATTCAGCAGGAATGTCTTCTCCAGTCCCAGTGGAATATCCCAGAGGCGGATCAAAATCTTAAATGGCGTTGAGGGGAAAATTGAGTTTACCTGTTTAAACTAGCTCTTTCAGATTTCCACGCTAACAGTTATTTCATTTCCTTTTGGATGTTTTTCAACACCAGCACTACTTTATAGCATTTTCTACATTTTGAGGCAAAGACCAAAATTATGTTCAGCTTTTGGAAGCTGTGTTTCTCTGTGACATGGACATTATTCAGGTTACATGCTATATTTAACTTTATGCAAATGAAAACAGGGGATAAGTGGGATATATTATATTATATTATATTATATTATGTTATGTTATGTTATATTATATATTGTTTTTTTTATTTATCTTCATATGATTTACTTTATATTTTATTGTTTTATTTTATTTTATTTTATTTTATTTTATTTTATTTTATTTTATGTAATGTCATGTCATGTCATGTCATGTCATTTTATTTCATGATGACAATGCCTAGACTGCAGGGTGGCTGATGGCCAAAGAAAGTATAATAGAACTTCAAAGCAAATTGACAAACAAAATTAAATTTTATTTAAATTTTATAAATATTTTACATATTATATTCACAATGTATTTATATATTAAATTCCACCTAATAATGTTAGAAAAAATAAAATGTGCATTATACGTGGCCTTTTTTTCCACAGTGTTCACTGTTTACCTCAAAATGGCTAAATATTGTCTGATTAATTGGCCTGACTGATCAGTCTTTTACTTCTGCAAACTTTGACTTCAACAAGTGAGGGTCAAAGCCACGGGGTCAAAGACATGAAGAGAGAGGAAGCAGGAGTGAGTGTGAAGACTTAATACCCTCACTGCTTTAGATGTACAGCCCACTTCTCAACAAAAGAGATTTACTGGACTAGGAAACTGGCAGATGAGTTATTCAACCAAACAGAGGAATGAGGTCAAGTGAATGGGGCAGCTGTGAGTAAAGCAGGATCTAGGAAAGTGTAGGCTTTCATTATTCCACTCATTTTACACCAGTACAAGTCAGTTCACGTCATTTGAATCAATCAAACATGTTTACTGAACATTCTTTGTGCTTTTTCGTCCATCTCTTTCCTGCTTCTAGTTTTATGATACTGTATAGACAGTTGGACATAAAATTAAATGGAATGATAAGTTCACATAGTTCTACTGTCCTGTCAGTATTTGTCTATGTGGCTATGCATTCCACCAAGACTTAACAGTTTAACAAACACCTATTCTCAGCAATTTTGCATAAAAAATCCATATTAAATGCGCATTAATCTATTTATTGAAATTGCAGAGAGATTAGGGCTGTCGTGATTCGTCGATTCTATTTGACTATTCGATTTTTTAAAATCCTTGACTTCATTTTGCCTGCGTCGACTAACCGGCAAAATACCGGAAGTGGCGCATTTCACGGACGAGAATCCATAAAACACATTATTAGATTGTTTTCCAAGGCCTCATGATATATTAAACCCGTTTTATGCGTATGCATAATTAAGCATAACTGTGAATTCACAAATGCTACGATTTAATTAAATAATTATATGTGATGCAGTTATAGGCATGTAGGTTACATACGTGCGTCTCACAGCGGCTCCGTTCATAGTAAATGCTGTTCCACAGGAACTGTTATCATTTACATGTGTGGAGCGGCTCAAACTCCATCCTCTGCATGTTGTTGTGAGTTTGGGTTTATTATAACGTTCATCTGGGAATGCAACGTGCGCCATTTCATCAGATTTGTAAGGTAAATAATTTATAAATCCACGCAAACACAGGAGAATAACTTACATCATCTCGCGGTTTCAAAATAAAAGCTCAAAACCTCACTCTGAGTTTACACGTTTTCATATTCATATTCATTAAATTACAGTGGCTATAGCATTTCTGTCGTAAAGAAATGGCCAAATATTAAAGATTAAGTGGACATTTGAATTAAATGATGCTTGGTCAATATTAAACAAGTATTAGATCGCACAGTAATGTGTAAAAATAATCATCAGGCCGTTGGCGCCCCCTGCAGGCCTTTGTTGTAATGCGTACTGTACATTAGCTCTATTCACTGATCTATAATACAGATTATATTATATTATTTTATAATTATATATAGATCAGTGGCATTAATACTGGATTCTAGTGGACTCTAAACATTGCATTTATTTAATGTGAAAACCCATCTAGTGGGGTTAATTGAAACATGTTTTTTCCCCTTTATAGTTTCACTCACAGCTGTAATGAACAGAAGCCCAGAACATGTGGATATATTGACATTAAGAACATGCTGACTTTCTCAGACGTTTGTAATTATTTTCTTTTTATTTCATTTTTATTATGTTTGTTTACATTTTTACTCTTTTAGTTTTACATTTCGTGAATGGCTTGTTTACATTTATACTTTTTTATGGTACAATACTGAATGGCAAAGTTGCAAGTTTAATAAAATGTTCTTTAAAATTGTTTTGTGGGAAATTAAAAGTTAAGATTAATCGATAAATTAGTCGATAGATTAATCGAAATAAAAATAGTCGTTAGTGGCAGCCCTAAGAGAGATACATACTTTTATTTACATGCGTGCTGTTCTGTTGTGTAATTAAATGAGTAAAACTTAAGCGGGATCTGTGGCCTGGCTGGAAATTTGGCTCCACTTTACTGGGTGAACAGGCCTGTTACCAAAATTTTGAGTTATTATTTCTGACATGCACTGCTGGACTGCCGATTTTAAATGGGAGGCACATTTCGTTTGATTCATTACTGTTTTATAGCATGTCCAAACACTGAGGCTGGTAAAACAAGTCTATTTTTTTGTATTTTCCTTTAACTAGCTAGTGGGGAAAAGTATGAGAAATTAAAGTGCTTGGTAATTGTAGATCTTTTAATTTCCAGTTTCCTCAACTGCAGTTATTTCTTGTAGTGGAATGTTTCATTTGAGATTTTCTAGCTTTTTTATGTTTAAGAAGATTTTTAATATATAGCGCATAAGTCATATAAGCCACATTTATGGCACTCTTGAACTGTTGTTGTAAGGAAAAGACAAGCATGTATGCTGTTCAAGATTTCTCATTTTGTATTCCATCGAAATGGTTAAACTGTTCCTTTAAAGGGGTCATATGATGCTGCTAAAAAGAACATTATTTGGTGTATTTGGTGTAATGAAATGTGTTTATGCGGTTTAAAGTAAAAAAAACACATTATTTTCCACATACTGTACATTATTGTTTCTCCTCTATGCCCCGCCTTTTTGAAACGCGTCGATTTTTACAAAGCTCATCGGTCTGAAAAAGCGAGGTGTGCTGTGATTGGCCAGCTATCCAGTGCATTGTGATTGGCCGAATACCTCAAGCGTGAGACGGAAATGTTACACCCCTCACCATACTGTTGATGCCGTGTCCCGGCCGGAGCGACGAGACAAAAACATTAAAACCCATTACAAACGAGGCATTTGTTGCATACAGTGGGGACATAATTACTGATTATAATCAGAATCAGAATGAGCTTTATTGCCAGGTATGTTTACACATACGAGGAATTTGTTTTCGTGACAGAAGCTTCCACAGTGTAACAGAATGACAGTGACAGAACAAAAAA
>NW_015665886.1:146130-167435 GCF_001515625.1 Sinocyclocheilus rhinocerous | reverse complement strand
TTTTGCTAATAAACGTTCTACGTTTCTTATTTATTTGGTTATATATTATACATGTTTACTTATTTCCAGTTTGTATACCTATTAAACTTTATGTAAGTTATTTGTTATTTTATATTAGGCGGCTTGCCCTATAGCATGGTGTATTTTTATTTGTTTTGTTAATAAAAGTTCTATGTTTTATATATAGGCTAAAGTGAGTTTGACGTTGTATTTGGTTGTTGCATTCAAGCAATTGACGCCGAACTGCCGTTAATTCAAAAGTGAAAGTAAAATGAGCACGGCGCTTTTAAGCTATTTAAAAGCGAAGGAAAGCGAGGAAAAGAGGGACAATTCAAACGAACTAAAAACGAACAATTGCTTTACTCCGAATTGCCGCTATTTTAAAGTGCAAGTAAAATGGGCACACTGCTTTTACAAGCTATTTAAAAGCGAAGGAAAGCTAGGAAAAGAGGGAACGCCCCGCCCCCACGGTGATACCGGTATTGTCACACGCCGATTAACCGGTGGGAAAATTTCCTCACCGACACAACCCTACCAAGAGCTTGTAACACTCCAAAGAGAAAGGAAAAATTTAAATCGCATCATATGACCCCTTTAATATCCTTGAAAAATTATCCCCTAATTTTTTATGGTAATGGATTACGATTGGTTGCTGATGACCTTATGTTCAGGTCACTGAATAAATTGAGACTGTGAAGTGTTTCAATAAATAATTTTTCTGTGGAAGTTTTTGGATAACTACTATCTTTTAGGTAAACATATATAAGACTAATATCATAAGAAGAAGGGAAGTTGGAAATCTTTTTTTCTCTTCCTCTTATTGACTGAAAATATCTAGACAGGATCTCCCTCAGGTTTGTGGAGAAATGAAAACACTCTGCTCCAGTAGTGTATATTACACTTTAAGCAGGTCACTGAATCTTTCACCAAGATTATGACATTAATCCATCCTCAGAAGGCAATAAAATACCCTCTCAATTTTTACTGCTGTCAACACTTTGTGTCTGACTCTATTATTTTACCACGCCCCCCCTCAAAAAAAGCACTAACCACAAATATGCTTGTAGTTTCTCATTCTCTCCTCAAAGTGGAAGTTGCATGCACGACTCACACTGTTTCTCATCTTGAAGGTGGTCTTGGACGGACCCCAAGATTGCCTGAATGCTTAGTAATATGAAAGTAATTAGTAGTGGTTTCATGTTGTGTTGAGATACGTGCAATAACAAAGTGACTATGAGTCACTGGTGCCCAAGTCAGTGCTTGTAGTCAAATTTTACCATCATCGGTGTGGGTAAACACCTGCAACCAGGGCTTAAAATTAACTCTTGCCAAGTGCCAAATGCGAGTAGAAATTGGTGTTGGAGAGTATATGAAACAGTGCAACTCGCAAGTTGACTGGTAAATTTTTTTTTTCTTTAAGATTTATTTTTGCCATTTTTGCCTTTATTATGATAGAACAGATCACAGCTTACAGGAAGAGAAGTAGGAGAGAGATGGGAGGCGGGATCAGGAAAGGTCCTCGAGTTGGGATTCGAACTAAGGACGTGCGTAGCGCAATGGCGCTGTATGCCAGCGCTCTGCCCACAAGGCTGTCGGTGACGAAATTTAACTATTTTTAAATTAATTCTAACAATGCCTTAGAACACGGTATGGTTTAGCGTGATGATCAAATTCGAATGTAATCTGATGCAGTGTGTTTTTCAGAGTGAAGCGCTGTGTATTTGAAAACCATGTCTGCATTTGTGATCGGAGAAATGACAAACAACAAGCGCCATCAGTGGCAAATCCTTTATATATGAAAAACGTACTTACAGTAAGTCAGAACAGCCGGCATTGTAGTCTAATCTCTCAGGAAACAGTCCTCCATAAAATGCGCTGAACACATCTGAATATTTGGGTTGAACTGTTCTGGAACAGTGTTGTAAATACAACTTAACCACTGATTTCTAGTCATGTCCTCTTTTGGAAGACCAAACAAAGTAGTTTCGCTTTCACAATGAAACACACGGCGGGCTTGAGTGAGCGGAGGCCGGCGGGATTCGACGAAGAGCGGCCGGCGGGCTTGCATCAACCACATGTGACGACCCCTAGGCTAGGCTCCACTTCGTCCACGGTGAAAGCCGATCCGGCGATCCACAGCGCGAAGTTGATGTATTTCCTCAGCGACCAGCACGGATCAGCTCCAGGGTCGAGAACGGCGGTCCCGGTGAAGGAGCGGTGAAAACGGTGAAAGCTGATCCGGTGATCCACAGCGCAAAGTTGTTGTATTTCCTCAGCGACCAGCACGGATCAGCTCTAGGCATGACAAAGCGGATATTGTCCTCTTTTGGAAGACCAAACAAAGTAGTTTCTCTTTCACAACAAAACACACAGCGTCTTCACGACATGGCAACAACAATACTACAGCGAGAATATAAGTTACGCCTTCTTTCTTTGCGTGAACGTTTGGGCGGCGTTATGCAAATCTTTCCACATAGTGATGTAGATATGTGGGGGTGTGTTAGAACGAGCCGTTTTAGGTAGACGGGGTTAACTCTTAACTTTTATAACGAATATCTCTTTGGATTTGAGACTTTAGTCTTTGCAACTTTACAGATCTTCTTTATGCACCAAGAGCTTGTAACACTCCAAAGAGAAAGGAAAAATTGAAATCGCATCATATGACCCCTTTAAAATAATTTCATTGTTCGTAGTAAATGCTGTTTGTAGTAAACTCCATCTCTGCAAGTACTGTGAAATTGAGTCGCTTACATTTGAAAATGCAACATGCACCAAATATCCAAGTTTGTAATAAGATTGTTTTATAAAAACAGTTTTTTAACAAAAGAGAAGCATTTCAGATGAGAAGTTTTTCTGTAGTTTTCTGCCCAAATAAAAACTCTTAAGGTTTAATGTTTGAAAGCAAAGAAAAAAACAACTAAAATAGTATTGTAATTGTACTGTATAATAATATTAATAATATTACTATAAATTGTAATTATTATTATGAAATACTTTATACTACTACTGCTACTATACTGTAATAATAATAATAATAAAACTTGCAAGTAGATGTGTTCTCACAATTTGTTCTGTGTGTGTGGCAAAATGTTAGCTTTAGGCCCTGCCTGCAACTACCACTAAGGATTGCATTTGATGTTTGGTGTCAGTAAAATTAGTTTTAAATAGGCAACTTTTAATCAGCTAGGATCCATTAAATTGATGAAAAGTGACAGTAAAGACATTTATTTCTGATAATCTGATAATCAAAATTTTCCTGAGCACAAAATCAGCATATAAGAATGATTTTTGGAGGGTCACATGACCCTGAAGACTGAAGTGAACTGTTGAAAATGTGTGTATTTATTATATATATTTATTTAAGTTAAGAAATAATTTTATTGTTAGAAGAAAGAGAGTAGTAGTACACAAGACATAAAACCAGCGCAGCGTAGGACCAATATACAGTAGAGCGCTCATTAAACAAAAATATTTGATCGCAGATTACTGTGAAAGTATTCTAGAAATGTACCTTCCTTTTCCACAGGAAAAAAGTCAAAGCATTCTCTCCTGGTCTACAGCAAATGTGGAAAATATTCCCAGCTGTAGTGTCACAAGGGCTTTACACCGGCCACTGCTGCTCCACAATTCCCTCCTAATTGATTGTCCATTTTCCTTTCCAGAGACCAGGCCAAAGTGGTTCTGTAAGCAAGTAAGAGTGTATGGCTCTTTGCCAGAGCTTGTCCAATCAGCTTTAAAATTAGCGTTTGGAAGTGTGTCCATGGGTTTGAATACTGTTTTCTGTATCACTCAGCTCTCAGGATTTGAGTGATATGGACGTTAAGCATGATGCCGACACTGCTCTGCATTTCTCAGCGTGTGTGATGTTGTTTTTCAGTTTAGATTTGCACCTATATTGAAGCATTTCCCAAAACTAACAGGACGCAATAACACAGAAACGGAGACTAAGATAACAAGGCTGAAATTTCTGGCAAGCGCAGCTTGAGATGAGAAATTTCTCAGAAGGTAAAGCCATTTTCACCTCTTCTTGAAGAAGCTAGGCCAAAAATAATCTATGTGAAGCATATTTCACTGTTCTTTTGAGCCTTGAAGAAAGCATAGAAAACCTGGAGAAAGCATAGAAAAAGTGTTGTTAGTTTTAAGCTATCTGTTATCAGTTCGACTGAACTTGCTGCACACGTCTGAAGAAGAAAAATGGAGTTGAAGAGGGAAATGTATCATCTGAAAGTCTTTTTAATATCTAAAGCATTTGTTAAGCTCAAGGCTTTGATGTTATAAGCAAAGCATAACTAATAGAGCATGACCAATGTGCTCTTATCAGCATACTGATAACTTCATCTCCATCTTTTAATCTTTTTAAAGGGAAGAAATATGACGAAATACAGATGTGGACATCAATTGCAAACTTGGAATGGAAACCAAAGGAACTGTTTTAGTCCTGCAATAACAGTAATCTTGATTAATCAGTGTCTGTTACATAACTAGTTGGAAATTAGTGACTGTAGTATAGTATTTTACAAAATGGTGCTCAGAAAAATGCTGTGATGTGATTGGCTCTTCAGAGTGCTACTGTTTCTTTCTGGCAATGTTTATTTTTTATTTTTTAGTGTGTTTGCCTCTCTCGGGCTCAGACAGCTTTTCCATGTATGTCTTTGTCTCCCTCTGAACAGCCTGCTTGCAAGCTAAAAGTAAACTGAGCATGAAGCAAAGTTTGTCAAGGCAAAATATGAATGTTGGCGTGACAAAGACTTGTTTGAAAGTTTCTTACTGTCATTTCCTATTCAAATTCCAATTTCCTGTGGGGCGTGGCCAAATAAATTCAAATCCACACTTATGAACTGAAAGGAAGCCAATTTTTTAATTCTGCACTCTGTAACAAAGGTGTTTTTCATATACAAAGTCACATTTAGTCTAGACATTTTCTTAAACACTACTGCTCAAATTTTGGGACATTGTTTTTATTATTATTATTATTTTTATATTTTCATTTATTAAATCAATCCGATGTGACATTTAAAGGGGTCATATGATGCTATGATTTGAGACTTTAGTCTTTGCAACTTTACAGATCTTCTTTATGCACCAAGAGCTTGTAACACTCCAAAGAGAAAGGAAAACTTGAAATCACATCATATGACCCCTTTAAATAGAAAACAGTTATCATAATAATATTTCACAAATTATATTCCCGTTTTCACAGTATTTTAACAGATGAGAGAAATAGAGACCTCTGTCAAAAAACATTTAAAAACATTATTGACCCCAAACTTGAATTGTAGCTTGTTCTAATATAAATAGTTGGTTTTCCATTAGAATGTAGTACGCCACAAGAAGTATGTCATGGAAGAATAGACGCACTGCCAGTCTTCGTCTCGTGTCTTGGTTAGCGGAAATAACCCGTCCCTGTAGAGGTGTGAGAGATCTGTATCAGAGTCTGCACCTACACTTAGCACACTTGACAAATGTAGTCCACAACATGCCTTGCAAGTGCTCACACAATCCTCAGCTCATCTGGCAGACGAGAGAAGATAGAAACAGCTCTTCTAAAATAGAAACTAGAGTTATTTTAACTTTCTGGATAAGAAGAGCTCTGCAGAGAGAGAGAGAATTTTGACGTGCAGAATTTGGAAGCAAGGCAAGAAAAATCACATTATTGTGTCCACTGTTACTTTTTTTAAGTATTGACTCATACCGACAAATAATTAATCACTATACTGGCTGATAACCAATATTCTCATGATATATTGTAAATCCCTAGATGATAGTATGGTTGATCTAGGGGGGTTTGGAGGGAATAAGTGAGTGAGAGAGAAATGATCATTACTCATAGTCCTGGCATGTTGACCATGTCATCAGACCATAGGTAACACTGGTCTAAGAAAACAGAAGGGGAAGACTAACCAGATCCTAGCAAACACAAGCCAGACTCTAACGTCTAGAACACTGTGTGTGTGTGTATGTTCGATTTCCTTTGTGTGTGGTCACATGCTTAAGTGTGTGTTTGTATGTGTGTGTGTGTGTGTGTGCTTGAGTGAGAGACAACAGTGGTTTGCTGTCATTCATCTGTCATTACGACACCAACATGTTTTCACTCAAAAACAGAAGCCGTAAAATTACTTTTACTTTTCTGAAACTGAAGAGATTTTACTGCATGTGTATTTGTGTTAGGGCTTATTTGTGTGCATTAATTTGTGCACATATACATCACAGAGCCTTGATTATGTACCAATACCAGTATATTAAATATAAATAAAATAAAGTTGCAATTTTGCAGACTTCCTAAAATGAATTATATTATACAGTACATATAATCATTTTAAATGGTACATTTATCTAAAGAAAACACAAGAAAAGTGTTGAAATGCATTGCTTTTATTTGCCTAAACATAAGCATTTTGGATATCTTGTGGCTTTTCTCAGCAAATTTATTGTCTATGACTTAATTACATGGTATTTTTAAGTGATTGGCACTTAATTATATATGTATTTGTGTGTGTGTGTGTGTGTGTATGTATGTATATTTATATATGTGTGTGTGTGTGTGTGTGTATATATATATATATATATATATATACACACACACACACACACACATATATAAATATACATACATACACACACACACACACACACAGTATATACTGTATATATATATATATATATATATATATATACAGTATATACTGTGTGTGTGTGTGTGTGTGTGCGCGTGTGTGTCTGTATTATATCTAATTAACTATTATCTATTATTTAATTAGATATGTAATTATCTTACATAAGATTATATAAACAGTTATTCTGGCTCAAAATGTTTGAATGAAATATTACATTTAATTTTATGATTTTAAACCCTTCATTATTGTTTTCAAAACCCCTTTTTTAAACTCTAGGTGCGTTTATATCTTGAGCAGACATCAGCAGACTCAAGTACTTGAATGTTAGTAAAGTGCCACATGTGTCACGTGGATGGCTTATAATGATATTATGTGTGAACCTGGATTAGGAGGATTTAGATCTCGTGTTGGTTTGGGGTTTGTTCTGTTTAAATGACTTTTCCATTGCTACAGGTACTTAAGCCAAGAATATCCTCTGTTTATGCTCCTTGGGAGGCTGGGTTTAAAAATTAAGGTGGCTGGCATTTGCCTGATGAAAATGACCTTCTTATATAAACTATGAACTCATAAGACTGAACAAAGCCTTGTGCTAAGCCACGTACACTCACAGCTTTCAATTTATTAAGCAGCAAACATGGCCAAACAACCTGGATTAGGAGGATTTAGATCTCGTGTTGGTTTGGGGTTTGTTCTGTTTAAATGACTTTTCCATTGCTACAGGTACTTAAGCCAAGAATATCCTCTGTTTATGCTCCTTGGGAGGCTGGGTTTAAAAATTAAGGTGGCTGGCATTTGCCTGATGAAAATGACCTTCTTATATAAACTATGAACTCATAAGACTGAACAAAGCCTTGTGCTTAAGCCACGTACACTCACAGCTTTCAATTTATTAAGCAGCAAACATGGCCAAATGCTGTAATACAATGAATCACCAAAACCCTCATTCTCAGACTCTGTTTAAGTGATTTTGCGGTCAAAAAGCCACTTTTCTCCACCGTGCGCAGTAATATTGATATATTGTTGTTCCTTCTCTGATAAATTGGAGTTAAAATGTATCTTCTGTCTCGTGTAACGTGGGCTTCTCATGCAGTCACAGTCTGTATCCCGCCTCACTAAATCACGTCCGACGTGTGGCGTTCGGGTTCTGCTGGTTCACCCCGCCGGAGTCTGTACCCGCACATCCTGCAGGTCAACCTTCAGCTCACGTTGTAAATTCAGCTCGCCTCCTTCAAGAATAAAGCTCTGTGAGGCCTGGAGACATTTAGATTGGCCATGAATACCGGCGTGCTGAGCGCTGGAGAAGAAAGCCTGTGTTGAAACAGAGGGGCTAAAATGCAACTGTAGACATGTGTTGAGGCCAAGACACTCGAGACAAGAGGTGAGAAAAATGCATGACGCATGACTGAGTAACATAAATGTATATATATATATACACAGTTTTTTTAAGAGTTGTTTTTGTTTGACACGAATATCTCTGTGTCATCTGTACACTGTATTCAGGCTTTATTTGATTTTATTGGCTCGGGTTCTGCATACAAAGTGCGTGCCTCTCGTGTTTGGACTATCTTTTCGCTAGTGCTTCAGTTGGAACTCTACGGACCATTTTACTATAATAGGCTTGTGCACAGAGAACAGAAACACTGCTTACAATTGTTTGTATATGTGTATTGTAATCAAATTTGAGTTAAAATGACAGAGAATTATGAGTAGCGTGCCTCTTTTCAAGTGTAAGTATAGTAGATACAGTACCAAGAACGCTGTTCCTCATGGTTAAGCTGTGCTGTTCTACCAACAGCCAAGTACATTTTTTACACGTTTTTTGTTAGTATAGGTCAAAGAACAAGTGGGTCAAAAGGGCAATGTCAACAGAACACATACAACATACTTCATCAATGGTCTAGAAGTAGGTTATTCTTTGAATTTATTGCATACTACACTCTAAAAAAATAATTTATTGATATCAATTAAAACAAAGGTTATTATATGTTTCAAAAGAAAATACTATTTCAGTCTTTCTACTAAATGTATAATTCAGTTGTTATTTGTCGATTGTAATTACTTGTGAAATTTACTAGCCATTTCTGAGTGAAAATTTCTACACCAATTTTATTTTTCATTGTTAAAGTACAGGAATTTATATGCAGTGTATGAGTGTGTTTCATATCTAACTGTACCCTAGGGACAAAATTGCTTAAAAATATGCCTGTGTGTCCTCAAATATAAAACTAGTTTTTCTTAAAGCTGTGAACATCAGGGTAAAATTAGTATTTACAAGTAAATAGAAAGTCATTTCACGTGTATGTGATTGTTCTGTGTTGCTGTGAGTAAAGAAGAGTGTTGTATCATTAGTCACCAGAAGTAGTTATTGTATTTGTGTTGTACAGTTTATTTAGTTTTAGTTTTATTCTCCATCATATTAGAAAGAAATATCTCAGATGAGATCAGTTTTTTTCTCAGCTACCACATGTCTAAAAAGGTAATGCCTCAAACTTTGCTCAAATGAACTTATTCTGCAGTCAAAAATAAGAGTTTCAACTTGAAATCAAACCATTCTAAATTACTCCAAAAATACCAAATTATTGAGCTTTGTTATCCATATTAAGTTTCATAGCTGTTATACTGAGTATGTTTACAATACTTCTTCGAAGGAGCTTTAGGAGAAAAGTCTGAGACAAACTTTATATGTAATATGCCTGATTAAGTCTCCTGAGATGTGAAGGCGCAACATCGGAGCATTAACATTTCCCTCTGAGATGTCATACACTGTAATGTTTTCCTCCTCTGCACCTCTACCTGTCACTGTACGTATGCACAGATTTTCAAAGTATCAGCTCTTATTTTCCATAAGTCTCGGCCTCCTCTGAAAAGTATTTAGCTTTCCTGTCAACAACGACTTTGAAGGAGTCTGAGAAAAGGGCCTGCTGGAGCGGTCGTTATTGTCAGCAATGAGGCAGATATAGGGAGAGTTTCTGTTAGCGCTGTCTGGGTTGTCTGCATACCGCTTACCCAGATTCCTCAGAGGACGGCCCAAACGCCATTGTCTCCCGATGCCTTTGGGACCCACTGATTTGAAACAAATGGAGCACATGAATGGAGGTTCTTGTTGTGGGTACGAGTGTGTAATGAGGAAAAAAAAAACAAGAGAGTTGACAGAGAAAGTTTAGTAGTTGTCAGAATGTTATTTGTATGATGTATAAATGTGTGAAGCCACATTCTTTTTACTTTGTACAAAATCCTGTGAGACTAAATTCATCTGTACAGTCTCCAGGGCTGCATTGTCTTTGATCTGCTCTGCTCTGTGGCACCCTGTGTCGATCGTAGAGCTTGAAGGGGGACAAAAGCAGTCTTTGGTTGGGTGACTGGGCAGGCTGGAGGTGGTGCCAGCTGTCTGTCAAAAGCCCGCGTGATGAATGCAGGTGGTGCCAATTCATAGATCAGACGTTGGAGGAGGGTTGAAAGAGGACAGGAATAGTGATTCTTATCACAGGCCCTCATCTCCACCTTGTGTGTGAACTTCTCATGGCTGGTTATGTTTACTGAAAACAATTGCAGAGGGTGAACAAAGCTTAAAGGGTTAGTTCACCCAAAAAAGAAAATTCTGTCATTCATTACTCACCCTCATGTCGTTTGATCTCCTTGCTACGTTTCTGGATGTTGATCGTGGTAATTACATTGCTGTCTATGGGAGGGTCAGAATTCATCAAAAATATCTTAATTTGTGTTCCGAAGATGAACGGAGGTCTTACGGGTTTGGAACGACATGAGGGTGAGTAAATAATGACAGAATTTTCATTTTTGTGTGAACTAACCCTTTAACATATGTTAGTAAGACCCATCTTTTGATTTTCTGTCAGTATCCATATCTTGTTCCTTGCTTACTCCACTCTTTTTTGTCTCTCTTTGATTTTATACCATTCTTTTTGTTCTAGAACCATTAAAGCAGGAATTTCCAAAGTTTTTTATTTGCTCAATCCCTTTGACCTAAAATATTTACTTGAATACTTTTTAAGTTAATATTTCATTAAATTAATGACATTTGTATGTTCACAGTTCTCAGTTAATTGCCACCCAGTTATACAAATAAAATATTACATATTTTTTAGTAAGAATATTTCTTTGTTTTTCTGTTTTACAATTATTTATTTCAGTTTTACTTTTTATTATTATTAGCTTTTTATCAATTTACAAACATCCTGTAGTTCCCTTAATGAAACCCTGCCTTATAGGAAAAGTTCACCCCAAAAAATAAAATTCTGTTATTATTTACTCATGATATTCAAAACCAAGACTTTTTTCTTCCATGAGACAAAAGGAAACATTTTGTTTGTTTGTTTTTTTCCCATTCAGTTGCAATGAATTGGGGTTGAAGCTTTAAGCCTTGAAAAAAGGACACAAATGCATTGTAAATGTATCATTAAAAGTAGTCCATGTGACTTTTGTGTATCTTCTGGAACGGTGTAAAATTTAAGTTATAAACTGAAAATCTTTCCTAGCTTTCCTTGGCTCATTCATGAGAGCAGTACAGTAGCGCTGTCCAATTTGTGATTGAGTCAAATCTTTTCAATATTGGTTAATATCAGTCTGAATGATTCATTCATAAATTGGACAGATTTGGTTCTCAAATTTCTCAGTGATTCCAACAAAGAGGAAGATTGTCAGTGAATAATGGCTTTGTTTTTCTCACAAAGCTATGATATGACTTCTGAAGAAGTTGTATGGACTACTTTAATTATACCTTTTTATCCATTTTGAAGCGTCAGTCCCCATTAATTGTAACTGCATGGAAAAGATTGACCAGCACAGTCATCAGAATTTTAATATTTCTTCCACTGAAGAAAGAAGGTCTCACAGGTTTGTAATATGATGTTGAGTGATTACTGAATTTTCTTTATTGGGTGAACTATCCCTTTAAACGGTTCCTTACTCCCTCATCCATGTGCACCGGTGTATTATATCAAAAGCTCCGACATTTCCCGATGCGTCTTGGCCAGGATAAACAGAACTGCTGTGAACGGTTCTTCTCAGTAGGCGAGCTCTACGGGTTTGGGTTGTTAATATGAACTGGAATTCACTGTAGTCCATCAGATCCCAGCGTTTTCTGAACGTTTCCTCTACTCAGATGTACGGATGAATAGAGGCCACAAGGTCGTTTTTGTTTTTTGAGAATCTCATAAGTTTCTTGTCATTCAAAAGAAAGGCTACAAGGAAATAGCGTTTGAGTAAATTTTCTTGCGTTGGGTTCAGTGATACAACCAGTGTTATTCATCACTGACTTCCAGTCATACACAAGATGGATGCGGTATGTTATTGATGGTGACGTTGGAGTTTTTCTTGCAGACGGAACCCCCTGCTAGTGTCCATGTGTTTGCCCACTTCAGAGACACACCTTTGGGACCCAGACATGTGCCTGGATCTTTTAGGGTAACACCCAAAGCTTTGCTTTTACTACACAAGCCACCATGGCTAATGTTAACTTTCACCATGGCTAATAACATCATGCAGAGTGTCGTAAGGCTTTTAATAGAGACTCAGTAGCAGAAAGGGGTGATTTGGATTACTGGAGAGTGGAGCATTGAGACCTGAATCCAGGTTAACTTCAGCTTTCTAGAAAATGATTATTTATTCATTAGTGAACCCCAAACATTTTGCAGGACTGATTCATTTGTTTAGTCTAAACAGTCATGGGGCCAGCTGCAGAACTTAGCGCTGAAGAATGAAGGTTTAAGAACGCCTGTTATCTGAATTCAATTAAAAATATAAAGACGCACACAATGACATTTGGTCAATACCCAATAAGATGTTACGAGAAAGAAAAAAATAAATAAATAAACATACAGTATTAAGAATAAATAAGAATTATCATGCACATAATACTACTATGAATATTTATAGCTTGTTGATAAAATAATTGTAATATTTCCCATGTGCGTCCAAAGCTGAAAGGCATGATTTATGGTGTAATATTGCATAACAACATCTGAAATGAGTTTACTGTGTATTTCAAAGTGATATTACGAAAGTTTGTTTAAAAAAATAAAGTAATTAAGTTAACTAATTTCATGCATGAATTCACACTGACTAATGTAGTTACATGCACACAGCAGCTCATTCTAACACACAACGGCTCATTCTGTGCTCTTGAATCAAACATTTAAGCAAAATTCAAGTTTCATTTTTAAATGTAAAGTAAAATAGGTTGTAAACTGTTTCATATCAATGTGTATGTTGACGTAAAGGGTTAAATCTGTGCCATAATGTATTTTTATCCTTTTAAATTAGCAGTACGGCAATGTTTTAACTTGTCTTGAATAAGTGAAAACAAGATCCTACAGTTAAATATCCAACATGGACTGCTAAATATCCAGTATTGACTGATCAGTAATATCAGTCAAAAACAGATATCATCATAATATATCCCATTCCTGGTAAAATGACTTCAGCTTGGGAACTTTTACTTTACATTTGTAAAGTGTCAGTTGGGAAGTTCTAATTCCAGACCCCTCAGATGCATTTGGAATGCCATTTATTCTTAAGTGACTAAATAAATGAAAATATCATGTTAGGAGTATTAGAATGAATTGGAGACAAGCTTGCACAGCGCTGTTTTCACTCTCTCACAAACACAAAGCTGTTGAGCGATTGTGTGCCATGTGAGAGACATTTCAAATGTTTATGTAAGCACTGAACAGGCTCAGCTGCTCACATCTGGATCTGTGGTGATGCTCAGTTGGGAAGAGAGAAGAAACAGCTCTGTTCCTCTGCACATCTTAAGCGGTATTCCGACAATAAACAGATCAATTGAAGAGAATAGCTCTTACACCTACAGAGAATTCACCCGTGTCAGAAGTTCTTCCTCAAGGACGGTGGTTCTCTGGCGCTACTTGGGCGTGCAAACAAGAGAAATTCCCTAACAAAACAAAGGAAATAAACATATGATTCCATGCCGTTTCTCTTTTTATTCTTTATTCTAGTGTGTGGCCTTCCAACCGCTGACCCCAAATTTTATGTATCCATGTTAATTTACAATGTTTTTGCAAATCCATCCTCTGCTATACCAAAAGTGGATCTACGTATCCAGTGCCCTTCTTCCTTCCATGTTTGCCACAGATTTTCCAGCTAGTGACATTCTGACAAGACGACCGCAGAAGACTATGTGCACTCTAATGTTTTTCAGGCACAGTAACATGATGCACAATCTACAACAAAACAAAACAGTCGTTCAGAAACAAAGGAGGTCACTTCCAGCTCTGGCTGTATTGTTTGTATGGATGAGAATAGGGCCAGAGGCAAACATTGATCCTCACTGTCCTCCTGAGAGTCTTCCTGAGTTTCCCAGAAACACCATGGTGCAAGTTCTAAAAGCTTCAGTAAACTGTATGAAATTAACCCTACTGTGGGTAAAAGTCGTATCTTTGTTTTCAATAATTGTTGGGTTCAGATCATATTTACAACAAATAAGACATTTCAGAATCACACAAGATCTTAATATCAACTGAATACCCACTGGGGGTGGGTATTCAAAAGTCAGAGTGGCACGATTTCAAAAAGTCCTTACAGTCTGTGATTGTCAGGACATGTGAGGAGCCACATGATACATGTGGGCAACACATGAGGAAATGATGCGATGGTTCTGTAAAATCAGGTCATATTAAATGACCGGGCAGCTTCGATCTTCTGTGAAACTTTTACGGCTTTATATTAACCGTTCAAGCTGCTTGAGATTGTTTTTCAAAACAAGTATAATTGCCATCGCAGCTTAATCAAATGCAGGCCAGATCAGAGGCTGAAACCGTAGGAGTGCACCTACTCTGAGTGTGTGTGTGGCAGAAAGAGTAAAGCACAACCAGAACACTCTGAAACACTAAGTTCTAAGACACCATGAACCATTTCCCACCAGCATTACAATTAAAAGCAGAGCTCATCAGTGGAATCATCATGGTAATCTTCTTTGCTGACTGAACAAATGTGTTTTTTATCTGTGCTGGCTGTCAGGACACAGTGTTTTGCCATGTTTAACAATTTGTTAATGAAAGTGTTTTGAAAATGAAAATGTAAAAATTATTTTATAAATCAATATTTTTGCAAAGTTTTAAAGAAAAAAAAATTCAGTTAAAAAGTGTATATATATATATATATATATATATATATACACACTACTAAAATGGATTGTTTTCATATATGCTTTAAACCCAAATTAATTTTGTTTCAAGCTTAAATCTAACAAAATTCAGAGAGGTTTATGCTTAAAACAAGAAGAAAAAAAAAACAATTTGCAATGTGCTAAGAAAAAATAAACTTAATTTATGATATATATAACCCAAAAAGTAATCTTAAACGTGTCGTCGGATGCCCATTTTCCACAAGTTGATATGATTCTTTAGGGTCTTAATGAAAAGTCTGTAACATAGGCTACTTTGGTTAAAATTTCTTAATGGTAGTGTAAAACAACACCCTTTTTACCTTGTCAAAATCAGCTCTGCACAAATCAACCCACTTTGTTGCACGTCCCTTTACATGCTAAATACAAAACTTGCTCTCATCTGAAAAGAGGACTTTGGACCACTGGGCAACAGTCCAGTTCTTCTTCTCCTTAGCCCAGGTAAGATGCCTCTGATGTTGTCTGTGGTTCAGGAGTGGCTTAACAAGAGGAATACGACAACTGTAGCCAAATTCCTTGACACGTCTGTGTGTGGTGGCTCTTGATGCCTTGACCCCAGCCTCAGTTCATTCCTTGTGAAGTTCACTCAAATTGTTGAATCGATTTTGTTTGACAGTCCTCATAAGGCTGCGGTTCTCTCGGTTGGTTGTGCATCTTTTTCTTCCACATTTTTTCCTTCCACTCAACTTTCTGTTAACATGCTTGGATACAGCACTCTGTGAACAGCCAGCTTCTTTGGCAATGAATGTTTGTGGCTTACCCTCCTTGTGGAGGGTGTCAATGATTGTCTTCTGGACAACTGTTAGATCAGCAGTCTTCCCCATGATTGCGTAGCCTAGTGAACCAAACTGAGAGACTATTTTGAAGGCTCAGGAAACCTTTGCGGGTGTTTTGAGTTGATTAGCTGATTGTCATGTCACCATATTCTAATTTGTTGGTGGGTTTTTGTTAAATGTGAGCCAAAATCATCACAATTAAAAGAACCAAAGACTTAAACTACTTCAGTCTGTGTGCATTGAATTTATTTAATACACGAGTTTCACAATTTGAGTTGAATTACTGAAATAAATGAACTTTTCCACGACATTCTAATTTATTGAGATTTTTGCAGTGGATATTTTAAATATTGATGGCTCATTTTTTTTTTGTCTCATGTTTTTATTCTTGAGCGCCTCAAGCTCTTTCCTTTTCCTTTCTCACTTTCTGATTTATTAATTAATATTGCATAAGCTATCAAAGTCCAAGTATTTTAATGTGGATATGGTCTGAAAGTATGTCTGGTCTTAGCTGCATTATCCATGGAAAGAAATTGTTAGTTCAGCCTGCTTTTAATGAAGAATAACAATTATCTGTCAATTTCAAGGCTTTTACTGCATGTTATTTTAGGAAAAAACTAATGTCTGGACCAGATACACAGCAAACTGTGCTAAACAGCTTGACACAGGAGTGTTGAGAGGAAACAGATGCCTGACTTCAGCATGAAACTGAAAAGAAAAGGCATATTATCGTCAGTGAATAAGTCCATGGGTCTCATTTGTGAGTAAGTGGTGTGTGTAAGTTGTGTAATATGTAGTTTTTAGGTTGACTGTAGGGAACTAGTCAGTTTCCTCAAGTTATAATTCTCCAGAAGCCTAGATCAACAAATGGGTTTAGTTATTCATGGATGCCCAACCCCTCGTAATAGGGCTTGCATAAGTACTCATTTTCACTAGTCAACTAGTCATCCATAAAAACAGTCAACTAGTTAGTAGGTCAGGGTTTACCTACAATGTGAAAATGAGTTGTAGCCAGTCTCCAGCCATGCTGAGATGATGGAAAACAAAACCTTGGAAATCTCTATTGCCAGAAACATGCTGCTTTTGTTGTCATGAATAGTTCAAAATGTCCCGCTATCTTATAGTTTATGTCAGCCTTTGGCCGAGGCTCATTTAATTCATTGATGTCAGAGGGGTTTGCGAGAATTTTGGCTGGTGTGTGTGAACACTCAAGAAATTAGAAGTCTTTATGAACGCAACATGCTCCAGTTTGGCTGTTGACATTAACGTAATTCCACTTATATTTTGCCATTACAGGATACCAAACAGAAATAATGTTACACAAATACACTGGATACAGTTTGTTGACAGTTGTGGACTGTTATTGCCATATAGAACAAACACTGAAGTCATGTGATCCACTAGTCGGTAGAGATATCAATGATGTGGAATTCACTTGAGAACAAAAACTGCACAATATGCAGTAATATGATCTGAATTAAAAATAAAAAAATTATTTAAAAAAAATTGTCAGTGGGGTAAGAAAAACTTAATCCATGACGTGTTCTTAAAACAAGTCTTTGGGTGTTTTCACATCTGTAGATCGATTGCTTTGTTTCGAAACCGGGGGTTAAATCACTACAATGTTGCAATTTCATCTTGGTTCGGTTCGCATTCACAAGGCAATATTTCCAAACGGACCAAACTTTGTTAATACAAGTCACGTGCAAGTAAACTGTCCTTTAATTGGTCAGAGTGCATCTGTTTATTTTCTGGGATTCCGCTCAAAAGTTGTCATCCATCAGGATATATATATAATATATTGTTGACGGAGTTTCTTTGCCTTCGCTGTTCAACCGACCGATTAAAGCCCCTTTGTTTTAAGCGCTCGCTAAACACTTTATAAATGTTTATAAATGTGTTTTTGTGTGTTTTGGAGAGCTGTTCGGCAATGTGTTCGTCTGACCAAATTTCAATTAAACATTGACGTGTTCTTAAAACAAGTCTTTGGGTGTTTTCACATCTGTAGATCGATTGCTTTGTTTCGAAACCGGGGGTTAAATCACTACAATGTTGCAATTTCATCTTGGTTCGGTTCGCATTCACAAGGCAATATTTCCAAACGGACCAAACTTTGTTAATACAAGTCACGTGCAAGTAAACTCTCCTTTAATTGGTCAGAGTGCATCTGTTTATTTTCCGGGATTCAAAGTTGTCATCCATCAGGATATATATAATATATTGTTGACGGAGTTTCTTTGCCTTCGCTGTTCAACCGACCGATTAAAGCCCCTTTGTTTTAAGCGCTCGCTAAACACTTTATAAATGTTTATAAATGTGTTTTTGTGTGTTTTGGAGAGCTGTTCGGCAATGTGTTCGTCTGACCAAATTTCAATTAAACATTTCACTTCTTCCCTGCTCCAAGTTAGCCCACGGTTAATTTTGGGAGTCATTAGCAATAAAATCACTGCTGCTTCACGCAACTGGTTCGTTGGTCCATTGGGTCGGATTGCTTTCACACTTATAGCGAACCGCTCCAGAGTTCGTTTGCAATCGGGCCGAGATCACCTTCAGGCGGTCTCGGAGCGATTGTTTTGGTGCGGATCCGAGCGCGATTGCCGTGTTCACATATGCCTAAACGAACCGAATCAAGGGAGAAAACGCACCAGGTTCCGAAACAAACGCTCAGGTGTGAAAACACCCTTAATATCTTATGGTATTTTAAAAGTAAATGTATCTTGTTATTGTTTTTAAATATTTTTACTCAAAAGCAAGACAAAAATACTGATCATAAAATAATTATGATTGTTTTTTCTGTTGCATTTCTTCCATTCAAATCTAGAATCTAAATCTAAAATCTAAGTCAAATCTAAATGCTACTGCCCAAGTTTCATCAGCTACCACAATCCACAGTTTTTCAAAAAATATGCATGAAAAGACGTTGATTTGAACATGCCAGATTTGCCTAACAATCAGTAATGTTTTACATTATTTATTTTGTTTGTTGGCATGACATGTCAGTCAGAGGCAGTAATTGCTATTTTTCACTACGGCATGTCAATTCTTCTAGACTTTGCAAATGTCATGTAGCTGATGGCATTTTGTTGTCCGATTTTGCTTGGCTTTTTTTACTCAAAAGAAAAACAAAATGACAAGAAAGCCGTTATTTTCTGACCCAATTCTCAACAGACCATCGTAAGAGGGGGCGGGGCCTCTCGCTCTTGAATGACGGCCTGAGCAAACAAATGAGAAACCAGAATGTTTGTGTGGTCATTTGTGGCTTTAGCCCTCTATTTGCATGTCATTACCAGCTTCTGTCAACCCACAAAGTGTTCATTCATACTTTCACTCGGAACGCCGCACATGGGTGAAGAACACACACATGCTCATAAACACACGTGCAAGCTTAGCATGTAGATCTGAACCCAAACACAGATTCAAATATAAATATATGTAAATAAAAACATAAATAATCTCTCACCACGATCTGTCTCAACATAAATAGAAAGACAGCTGTCAGGGCCGGTTAGAGTTACCTCTGGAAATGACAGTTGTCAGGATGGTACTCTTGTTAGCAAGTGTCGCAGTGTGCTGAAAGGAAGTTTCGGTTTGATAAGTTGCTCTTGACACATGGACATTTGTGTTTAGGAAGCGTTGTAGATTGACAGTGTGGCACAGAGGAAAAGTTAATGGACACAAATAATTCTGTATTTGTGTTTTATGAATCGCTTGCCTCTGCTGAGTTCAGTGCTTTGCCCATTGCTAACTGGTTAGCGTCAATGTGCTACATGACCGCTAAAGAGACATTCATCAAACAGGGTGTGCAGTTTTTCCAACAAGTTGAATTCTTGTGGAAAAACAATCCCTCTCCTGCACACTGTCACCGGTCCATCCATCAAACGGACAGTGTTGAAAAGCTCTGAAATGGTATTTTGTTTTGCAGCAGTTAAGCATGACTGGGCAGAGTGAAGGAACAGTATAATGTAGTATTGTGCTTGTGTGTTGAGTGAGTTAGAGGAAGCCTTGTAGATGATGAAAGAAAGGAGGAGGAGAAAGAGAGATTGTTGGGAGTCAAAGTGAGGAGTTAAATATCGCATGCGATTTATCGTGCAGCCCTAATTTAAACAATTGAATGCTACTGGGGATGAACTGCGTCTCACTGATTACATTAAAAACTTATGAATCATATTTTTAAAAAAATGTTTGTGTATACTGGATAAAACAACAGTTTTAGAGCAACTATTCTGATTGATTGAGGATTTATCTTATCTTTTACAATTTACTATTGCTTCCAACTTCTAAATTACAATAACTTAAATTGAAGACAATAACTTACAATTAGAGCCCGACCGATATATCGTTTAGCCGATATTATCGGCCGATATGAGGCTCCATTGTTTGCTACTGGCGACCTGGATGAAACGCTTTAAAGTTTAAGTCTATGGAAAACCATTGAAACGTTGAACGGCCATATCTCCGGCGAATCCGCACCAAATTCGGGGGATCCCTTCAGCTCGAGGAACCCTCTCGAACGCGAATCGAGTGTACGTCTCGAGGCCCTCTTTCGAATGAGACCACCCCCGCGTCGATAGCCCCCGGAGTTCGGGAGTTAAGGGTGGTTAAATTCACGGTCCAACGCCGACCGATCTAGCGATCCCGTGGACACACGAATGGGAAAGTGTCCAAACTTTTGGCTGGTACTGTACTGTAATATACACAAGGAATATTGGCCGATATATCGATATCTTTTTTTACTCCCTAATATCGGTATCGGTCCCAAAAAATCCATATCGGTCGGGCTCTACTTACAATTACTTAAAATGAACATGATTTAATTTCATACCTACAGAAGACATTTAAAAATTCAAGGAGCCACAGTATTTCAGTGCATTTAGCACCTGGTTAGCATGGATTCTGCAGGTAAAACAGAGGTTTTTGTGCTGAAATATACCTCACTCACAAGTTACTTAACTGTTCAATGGATTTACCCTTTAAAGTTCTTTCTGACCTTGTCTTGCTTGCAAGATTCAGATATTTATGGAAGGATGAGCTAATGGGACACAGGGAGGGAATGAGCAACAGATTCTTTGTGGTTTTTGCTCTTTCATGTGAGAATCCCGAAAACCAATTAAACACTAATTACGTAAGTCAGGCTCTCAACCATGAAGTAATTCAGAAACATAGAGGTTGTTCAGTCACACCAGCATCTCAGAGTTGCATTGCATGAAAGACGAAGAAGAGACGAGGCAGAGATTAGGGAGAAATTTGAAGGGAAGGCAGAGAAAGCAGATGGGTCATCTGAGCCAAATTATTACGCATGCTTCAGGACCAGGGGTGTGTGAGTGCTGGCAGCGCTGGGATGTTTTACACTGGCTTTTTGTGGTCAATCTGAAGCTCTCTGTGACCCACTGGTGACCTGTTCTCCCCCTCTGTGCCACAGGCCACTTGATGTGCAGGTTAATGAGTTGCTTCACAGTTCCCACAGTCTGACACCAGCATACCTTCTTCATTTCTGTGAACTGCTCCTATCTAATCTCAGATAGAGACGTTAACATCCATCTCCGGTGATCCGATCACAATTGGTCAGCCAAGATAGATTGCCATTTACACCTGGTATTATCGCTTAGGTGCGCGCGGCAAATATGACGTCATCGCGGTGTTGACGGAAGTTCGCTTTTGTAAGGAAGGCGCGTGACGTCGTTTCGCGTGGCGGTGTGTGACGACATTTTTTGTAACTTTCCGCGCAGCTCCGCTTCCGAAGATGCACGAGTTCAAAGC
>NW_015665886.1:123648-146041 GCF_001515625.1 Sinocyclocheilus rhinocerous | reverse complement strand
ATCGATACAGGGCCAAATATCAAATCTCTGTGACGATACATCGTTGTATCGATATTTTGAACACAGCACTAGTAGTAGTACGCATCTCAAATGTGTCCCCTTTGACCGCTAGAGATCAAATTTTGACGAATGGAGGGTCTTATTTCAGGTCTCAAATACTACCGTTTAAGGTCATTAAAGAGATTACTACTAGGGCTGTCGCGATAACCGCGCTATTGACGAGCAAACCGCAGAGGAATGCAAGAACCGCAGCAACCGCGATTTTTGCGTGTTTTCTTTTTTCGTAAGGTTATGCCCTTCTCGTTTTACACTTCATGAATGTGGACTGAATATTAAACAAGTTAGTAATGATAACATAATGTGTACCATGCTGATTTGTACAGAGGCTCCATAGATTTGCACTTAACAAGCCTAAACAGACAGTGAATGAGAGAGAGATCGTCTGAGCGCGTGCGATTACTTGCGTCTGTCCTCCAGGTCGAGTCATATATATTTGTGAAAATAGATTTGATATATATATATATGTGTGTGTGTGTGTGTGTGTGTGTGTGTGTATATATATATATATATATGTATATGTATATAATACAGCCCGCATACCGCGCTATTGAGCCACTCAAAATTACCGCAAGGGAAATTCCCTCACTGCGACAGCCCTAATTACTACTATTGTTCGGCAAGGATTCATCACATTAATCAAAAGTAAAATCAGTAAAGACTTTTACATTTCTACAAACATTATATTTCAGTTAAATCTTGTTCTTTTGAACTTTTTATAAAAATAAAAAATGTATCACGGTTTTCTCTAAAATATTAAGCAGCACAACTGTTTTAATCATTGACAGAAATAAATGTTTCTTGAGCAGCAATTCAGCATATTAGAATGATTTCTGAGAGATATTATGACACCAAAGATTGAAGTAATGGCTGCTGAAAATTTAGCTTTGCCATCATAAATGACATTTTAAATGTTATTAAAATAGAAAACGGTTATTTTAAATTGTAATAATATTTCAGTATTACAGTTAATCAAATGCAGCCATGGTGAATATAGAAAATGTCTTTCAAAAACATTTTTAAAAAATCAGTACATCATTTGCAATACTGTGGTGTTGCATTTCATTAAGCATGTAAAAATGAATAAAAACACAGGATTGTTTCCACACTGTTGCTCCCAAAGTAGTTTAATTTCAAAAACTAGGGCTGTCGTGATAACCGCAATATCGCAATACCGCGCTATTGACGAGCAAACCGCAGAGGAATGCAAGAACCGCAGCAACCGCGATTTTTGCGTGTTTTCTTTTTTCGTAAGGTTATGCCCTTCTCGTTTTACACTTCATGCATGTGGACTGAATATTAAACAAGTTAGTAATGATAACATAATGTGTACCATGCTGATTTGTACAGAGGCTCCATAGATTTGCACTTAACAAGCCTAAACAGACAGTGAATGAGAGAGAGATCGACTGAGCGCGTGCGATTACTTGCGTCTGTCCTCCAGGTCGAGTCATATATATTTGTGAAAATAGATTTGATATATATATATATGTGTGTGTGTGTGTGTGTGTGTGTGTGTGTATATATATATATATATATGTATATGTATGGCGATAATACCGCATACCGCGCTATTGAGCCACTCAAAATTACCGCAAGGGAAATTCCCTCACTGCGACAGCCCTAATTACTACTATTGTTCGGCAAGGATTCATCACATTAATCAAAAGTAAAATCAGTAAAGACTTTTACATTTCTACAAACATTATATTTCAGTTAAATCTTGTTCTTTTGAACTTTTTATAAAAATAAAAAATGTATCACGGTTTTCTCTAAAATATTAAGCAGCACAACTGTTTTAATCATTGACAGAAATAAATGTTTCTTGAGCAGCAATTCAGCATATTAGAATGATTTCTGAGAGATATTATGACACCAAAGATTGAAGTAATGGCTGCTGAAAATTTAGCTTTGCCATCATAAATGACATTTTAAATGTTATTAAAATAGAAAACGGTTATTTTAAATTGTAATAATATTTCAGTATTACAGTTAATCAAATGCAGCCATGGTGAATATAGAAAATGTCTTTCAAAAACATTTTTAAAAAATCAGTACATCATTTGCAATACTGTGGTGTTGCATTTCATTAAGCATGTAAAAATGAATAAAAACACAGGATTGTTTCCACACTGTTGCTCCCAAAGTAGTTTAATTTCAAAAACCTGATCTGAGCATCTTGATGTGAACATTTTGTTCCCAGCTGTATTCACTTAGTATTTATTTAATGATTAGATCACCTAAAATGGATGCAAACAAGGTATAAACAGAGCCTTGGATTGCAACAACAAAAACACTCTCCTGAAATGTAATTTTCTTGCAAGAATGAGAGTGTAAACATTTATTTATTTGTGAAATGTTCTTTGCATTTAATCCGTCAGTCGCTCTGCTAAATTTTGTGGTAGCACAATGATTAGCTGTCTTTGAAGAGGAAAGAAATGCATTTGCTCTGCAGGTATATTTAAAAGCTGCAGATGTGTTGGTAAGCCAATGCTCTGAGCTCTTCTTGTTTTGCTTCGGTCACTCTGACAACAGTGTCAGGGACTAAAATTGCCCCTCATGAATAGAATTTAGTGATTTTAATGAGTTTAGTACTTATGCAAGATAAAATTTTTATTTTTGAACATAATAACCAATCTACAATATATAGTCATAAAATCAGAGACCTTTCCCTCAACAAAATCTGATCATAAGTGGTCACTGGAGACCCATCTGTTTTGGCTGACCACTTATGATCAGATCACCAGAGACTGATGTTACACATGTCTGTGCATCTCTTCAGCCAAGATTTGAGCCCATTACAACTGGATTGTCTGTCCAGATGCTAAACCACCACCAAAGACAGTTTATTTTTATCTTACAGCAAGTGTCTACTCGGATATGATGTAATACTGCTGCATACATCCTGTACATAGCATAGACTAGTTCTTCAGCCAAGCTAGAGTCAAGATACAAGATGAAGAGCAAATAAAAGTGTCTTGTGTGAATTAGGAGAAGATGAATCTCTCTTGTCTTGATCAAACAGCTCAAATCTTCCTCTTCTGTTAATGGTCTGCGGATGATTTCTTTGAGATGTTCTTATAAGCTTTCATGTAAGCCGGAGATATCTCTGTGAAGTCCTTCGTTTTTGTACTTCTGAATAACAAATCTCTGTCTCTCTCACACACTCTTTTTTTTTTAACGCCATCCCAGACTTATGAACACACTCCTCTTCAACTCCCACACTCTCGCTTTCCCTTACTCCACTTGAGTCTTGAGCTTCCTGGAGACAAGTGGCTCATTTATTTTAAGAAATATGCTTGTGCTATATTTTAACTGAGTATTATCATATTCCAGACTTAATATGCTCTGAAATATGCTCTGGTAAAGCTCACACACTTAAACGTCATTCATTTTAACTACACAATTGGCAGAAAATTAACAGGATGAAGCCTAACAGGATGGAAATGTGGAGCTAAAGCTAATGTTTACTTATTTTTTATTTGAAAATTTGAATCATCCTTGTTTGAATGTCTTTTTAATGATTGACAAACCAACTAATAGCACAAAACATTACAGAATTCTGCTGGGTTTTGTTAGTTAAAAATATATTATGAAAGGCCAACAGAATGAAAGGTGATATTGAAGTCACATGCACTCTTAAAAATAAAGGTGCTTTCTTCACAGCAATGCCATAGAAGAACCATTTTTGGTTCCACAAAGAACCATTCAGTCAAAGGCTCTTTAAAGAACCATCTCTTTCTTACCTTTTTATAATCTGAAGAACCTTTGTGAAACAGAAAGGTTCTTCAGATGTTAAAGGTTCTTTATGGAACCATTTAGACAAAAAAAAGGTTCTTCTATGGCATCGTGAAGCACCTTTATTTTTAAGAGTGTGAATAAATAAATAAATCCACAAATAATCAAATTTGTGGACCAAAATAAGCAAACGTAGTGAAATTATTTACAAATCTCCCACATTTTTACTCAGTTTTAATATTGCATTTATAAAGGCTAATATGATTTCCATCATGGGACATTGAAATGTACTGCATAGTAGGAATGACCCAGAATTTGGATGCACCGTAAGAGAATATGAAGGAGGGAAGAAGGGAGGAAGTGAGAGAAGGTGAGAGGTTGTGTAATGGAAGACCAGCATTTATCAGTCACTGAATCCCTGTTCGGGAGGATATGCCGCAGGACGGTTGGATAAACAGAGCAAGGCGAAAGCCAAAGTTCACCAAGTCAGTACAACACTGGAATAGATTAGAAGAGAGTGGGATGCTGTGGTCATTCATTTTCTTTCTCTCACCCCCCTGCCATTGTTTTCTCGGTCTGTCACTCCTCACTGTTCCTCCCAATTTCAGTCACTTCAACCTTGGAATCCTTGTTTCGCTGTCTGTCTGGTTTGCCTTTGAGTCACACCCCATGCTGTTTATTTTTCTGCTCTTTCCTTCTTTCTTAGTCCTCTACTCAGTCCAGTCTAAAAGTGAGTATTTAAATCTATAGGTTACCCATAAATAACAATACTTTGATTGTTTATTCACTCTGATGTCAGTCTAAACCCATGTTGTTTCTTCTATGAAACACAAAAGGAGACATTTTGAAGAACTGTGCTGGTTGCTCTTTGCCATGCAGTTACAATGAATGGGGACTGAGGCTTTTATACTTAAAAAAAAAAAAAATGCAAAAGCGCCATATAAGTCATATAAAATTGGTCCAAATGGGTCAAAAGTGTTGTATGAAGAACAGATCCAAATTTAGATGATTATTCATGAGATTCAACTCTTCAACTCTAGGAGCTGTGAATGATTTATTAAGTAGGTGAGATTCAGAATGTGAACTGATTCATTAAAATCAAACTCAAAAGAATGATTGGTTAAGAAATTGAACGTACTTCTGAAAGTATGCATGAAAAAAAGCTACCTACTATTCAAAATCCTCCTTTTGTGTCCCTCAGAAGAAACAAAGTCATAACGTTTTGAAACAAGAATGAGGATGAGTAAATAGGCTAATTGCAATTTTGTTTTATTTTTAGGTGAAGTATTCCTTAAATGAATGTTTATAGTTCTCCCAATGTCAAAATGTTCTTTATTTAAAGAGAATTTTATTGTCCCGGTTGTACATTTCGTAATAAAGGATAAAAACTGACAATACAAATCCACTCTAAATCATGTAGGAGTGAAGTAATCAGGACGCGCTTATAAGAGTATCATGCTTTGGTCTTTTTCAGGTTCACTTGGCCTTATTTAATACAGCTTGTCTGTCCGCCCAGAGTAACATTGGAAAGTCATACACGAATCAAAGCAAAGCATGTGGTTCTGTCATTTTTGGGATAATTGACATGGCTAAATGTTTGATAACTTTGCCAAATCGTAACAAAAACCTCTATAGAGAACTTTCACCATAAAGGAGGCTGTAACAACCGCAATTGCTCAAACGTTGTGCGCACTTTTAGATAGTAATCAGCTCTTTGAAAAAGTCGATTATTTTTGTGACACAGTCCATTTTAAGGTAATACAGTCCAGACTGAGTTGAGGCCATATGGCTGTGTCTGCGTGTGTTTGGAGAGAACTGCTCATTTATCACGACCATTTATCAGAGTGTGCTAAGAATTCCCTCGGAACGTTTTTACGCCATGGCCCCAATTTAAAGCCGCTTGGCTCTGCGTATCTGAGTATGTGTTTGTGCATGTGTACATGTGTGAGTGTGTAAAAGTAGTCAGGAGTATATATAATATTGTTTAAAAATTTGTATTTAATTTTGTCATCTTATCACACTTTTATATTCTGTCAGTATAACTAGATTTTTTTGCATACATTAAAATATAAAGCTGCCTTTATATTTTAGGAAGAGGGCTTTTCGAAAGAGGATCATATCATATTTTGGGGTCATCAAAAACCTATGGATTAGGTTTAATGGATGACCCCAAAATATATTTAATTTTAATAAATATATTTAATGGAGCTGGTATAAGTAGCTGGTATTACACTTTTATTGGGAGCTGAAAGCGTGATAAAATAAGTCAACGTATTTAATAAACAAATATGACTGGACTTTCTAATTAGGAAATCTGTACATCATTTATGGCTGCAGATTCCATGTACACCTGCTCTTTAGTAAAGGATAAATCTATCAGAGCTAGAATCATGGCTTGTGGCATGTTTTTACATTTGTAGATTCATAATGGAAGCTATATGTTGTTGTCAACACATGATGAGACAGACTGAACGTTGTTTGATGAGGCCAGTGGGCGACCTGCCTCTTGACCTCTTCTGACCTCTTGAACTGCATGGTCACAGTGTCTGACTTCATAGGGACAGAACTTAGTAACCTGCTGAGGTGCCATAGCAACTGGCTACAAGCCTTTGCTTTCCCGCCACCGTTTGACCTTTGTTGTGATTTGCAGGGATGATGATCAGAGATTATCTTACACAGGCATATGGGCACACACACACACATACACACGCACAGAAGCACATGAAAAATCTAAAGAAGGACCCACAGTGACACAGAATGAAAGTTACAGACTTCAAAGTCTGCCCGCTCACACACATGACAGGGTTCCCACGGCCCTGAAAGACTTGGAAATAACAGGGAATGTTAAAATTGTGATGTCCAGGCTTGGAAAAGTCATGGAATTTAATGGTATCTTTAAAATCTTGGGAAAGTCTAGGATATTAATGCAATGTCAGAAGTTTTGAACTTTTCTACTGTAAATGTAGTTTTCCTATCCCTTTAAATTATTTTATCGGTAAACATGAGCAATTAGTCCACTGAGCCTCATTCATAAACTTAGGACATTTTTTGTCTTATTGGAAACATTTGTGGATTGAAAAAAGTATAGTTGTTTAAATCGATTCACTTCAAAAGATTCAGTTCCATCAACTATAGCTGAGAAAGTCCATCTGTGTGTCTCAAGTTTTGTAATTACATGAACTAAATGCACATTGCCCTGTGACTTTGTTAAACAGTACAACAACATGCACCTCTGCATCATTCATTTATAAACTTATATAGTTCACTTTTCATCATTTGTTCCAATCCTGTATTTTTATTTATTTTTATTTTTTTTCATGAAACACAATAGGCGATGTTAAAGGGGTCATATGATGCGATTTCAAGTTTTCCTTTCTCTTTGGAGTGTTGCAAGCTGATTGTGCATAGATAAGATCCCTGAAGTTGCAAAGACTAAAGTTTGCCCTGTGACTTTGTTAAACAGGACAACAACATGCACCTCTGCATCATTCATTTATAAACTTATATAGTTCACTTTTCATCATTTGTTCCAATCCTGTATTTTTATTTATTTTTTTTTTTTTCATGAAACACAATAGGCGATGTTAAGCAGAATGTCAAACCTGCTTTTTTTCTTTAAAAAAAGTAGATGGTGATTTATACTGCAAAGCTCAAAAAATTAGAAACAATGTTGTCATAAAAGTAGTTTATAGTTGACTCATTCTTTGTGTTCCAAGTCATCTGAAGTTATACGATTGCTCTGTGTGTTTGTGTGTGTGTGTTTGTGTGGGTTTGTGTGTGTGTGTGTTAAGGCTGCATATTTAATACAATAAATAATCAATATTACAATTATAACTGCCACTATTACACTACTATTCAAAAGTTTATAAAATTTTTTCCCGTTTTATGCTCACCAAGGCTGCATTTGTGTGATCAAAAATATAGTAAAACAGTAATTTTATTACAATTTATAATGAATTTCTTTTTTTTAATCATATTTAAAATGCAATTTATTTCTGTAATGGCAAAGATGAATTTTCAGCAGCCATTACTCCAATCTTTAGTGTCACGTGATTATTCAGAAGTCATTCTAATTTCTTATTATCCTCGACCTTAAAAATGTTGTTCTGCTTGATACTTTTGTGGAAACTGTTGTTTTTTTTATGATTCTTTGAAAGTTGAAAATTTAAAGTTCAAAATTACAGCATTTGTTTGAAATATAAATATTGTACAACATTATAAATGTCTTTACTGTCACTTTTGATAAATTTAATGCATCCTGGTTGAATAAAAGTATTAATTTCTTAAAAATAAAAGAAAGAAAGAAAGAAAAAAGTCTTACTGAGCCCAAACTTTTAAAAGGTAGTTTAACTAACTACTTTTGTTGTGCCTATTTTTTGTGTGTGGGTTTCATCAATAATACTATGCTGCTCAGTGTATGCAGCAGGTAAAATTAGTGGTTATTTTACCTGCTGTATAATCTTTTAAAATATATTTCATACTGCTGTGTGAAGCGGCTATGAAGTAGTTCAGGAACACTTGCTTGTTTTATTTGTGTACCCTATATTGCCCTACGCAAAATAAGTACAGCATTTCGAACAGTATTTCAATTCTATTAATCAAAATTAATAATAGCTATTTGAAGAAAAATAGTCCATAATTATGACTTCTGCTGTCTTAGTGTGTGTGTTTTTTGCACACCGCTATGATGTCTCTTGCAAAGACACACACTCAGCGTTCACCTGTCCCCATTGGCAGGAGGTGTTGCTGGGTGTTTATGATGTCTGCTTGATTAGAGGATAGGTTTACATTACCCACACTGACATCCTGCTCAGGCCTGATAATGGAGCTAGTGTGCTGAAATCCCTGGCTTGTTTTCAGTGCTGTGCAGAGAAAGGGCATCCTTTTATATCCAAACCCCCTCTCTGATCCTTTCTTCTCTGTCCTGATGAGGTGATAAGAGCCAGAAGGCATAAAATGAACCTCTGTCAGAACAGACAAGGGAGTGAGGAGGGTCTCTGTTGAGCTAGACAAGCTTACATGACAGCAACCTGTCCTGGGGCAAGGCTACACACACATGTAGATGGATACACACACGTGCATTCCAGTCTGACACGCTGTACTTATTGTCAGACCTTTTGACCTGCTTGTCAGACAATGGTGTCTTCCTCTGAAAAGCCAGTCATAATTCATGCAATTAATCTCCTCTAAGGGCCGCGGTCTGACTTGACGTAGCCCTCTGAGCTGATGGAGTCCCCCGGAGAAGAACCTCTGGTTTTTATCTGTGGCAGGAAAGCCATCAGGAGCCGTTTTTCCTGCAATGTTCTCAACTGTCCCTGATCTGCCCTCCATTTTACCTTTTTGCTTCCTAGTGGAGCTCAGTGGTAAACAAAGTAAATTAGATAAAACCTGCTTTTCAGGCTTTGAATGCGATTTGTCAAGGGGACCAAAATTAGTTTTCGTTGATTAAATTTACAGCTGACTCGTAACAGCCTTCCTCAAACCACCATAACGCCAGTCGCTGTTTTCTCTTTTAAGTGAATCTCTGTAGAAATTTCCCAGGCTGTTCAAGTTAGTTAGCGTGAAATTTGCGATTAACATCCCTACCGATACAGACAGGTCTAGTCATTGTTTGCTTATTTTAACGCTTGACGTGTGCTGAAGGTATGTCTATCCTTTATCTGAACCTCACAGAATGGTTTGCGAGCCTCCATCTGCGCTGCTGTGTCATGTCCGACCCTCAGCACAGTCATGCTGCTCTTAGATTTTGTCTCGCCACGTGGGTTCATGTAAAAAGAGCATTGTATCTACTCACACTTGCATTTTTAAATGTGTCAACTCTTAGTTATGATTTCACACAGCTGTGCAGTTTGACTGGGCGTTCACATTGACAGCGTCTTGCAGCAACTCTTGCAGCAACAAATGAAGTAATTTGTTTTCAATGAGAGTTAGTGATTTAAGGCAACATTAGCAAAGTGTTGTGAGTTTGTGCTGCAGTGCATTTACTTTATGCAAATTAACTATGCATCAGCAGCAGCAATGTGTTTATGCTACGTCATGCAAATGCAGTGTGTTTATGTTGTTCATTATATAATGCATTATGCCCTGATAATTTAGTTAAATTTTTTGCCGTTTTGTATTTGTTTTGTTTTGCTCTGTTTTTCCTTGCAGTTTTGATTTTTGTTTTGTTATGTTTTGCTCTGTTTTGTTTTGCTTTTGCTTTTTTGTTTTGTTCTGTTTTGCTTTGCTCTGTTTTCTTTTCTTTTTTTTTGCTCTTTTGCTTTGCTCTCTTTTTTTGTTTTATTTTTTGTTCTGTTTTGCTTTGCTCTGTTTTTTGTTTTGTTCTGTTTTGCTTTGCTCTCTTTTTTGTTTTGTTTAATTTTTTTTCTGTTGTGCTTTGATTTGTTTTGCTTTGATTTGTTTTGTTTTGCTCTGTTTTGCTTCGCTCTCTTTTTTGTTTGGTTTTGTTTTTTGTTTTGTTTTGTGATTCTCCTCATTCAGTATATTTGTATTAGGAACAGACAAAAATATATATTGCTATTTGCTGAAACTTTCCTGTCCAATATGAATCTCGCTCATGCTCACAGACATTCAGATGTTACAAGCGAGAACCAATGATATTAGACGTATCATTAGTTGCTAGTTTTGAATGGGCACAAGCTTGAATCTTGACATTTTGGTTAGTTTCAGAGACAAGCGAGTGAATAAATGTTGACCTAATTTACAATTTTGAGTGAACTCTCCTTTCTTGAAGTGATACTGATAGTAGCACTTGCTTTTTAAGCATCAAACTGGTTTAAATAATTTTAGCTACACAAAATATTGCATTGTTTGTTGTATTTGTGTGAATTTCCTTGTATGTTTATGAATGACAGTGTGAAAACCGTTAGACGTTCGATGAACCACACCTGTACTGTTAAGTCTACAGTCATTTGGTTATTGCAGTTTTGGTCTCAGTGAAAATAGAAGTGAATGGTAACACTCTGTTTGGGTAAATGAAGTGCCTCCTAGTAACAACCAAAGCATGTCAGTAAATAAAATCCAATGGCCTAAAGCTACGACTGCCTTAAAACAACAGGAGTTGTAATTGCAGCATGTTGCGAGCGCCACTGGTGCTCTCTGGTCTGACTCTGAGAGGAAAGATGGCTTTCATACGGAAATTAGAGGGCTTAGCAGTGGCTGTTTGGTTTGTTTGAGTAAACCATTGCTTTTATTTCGAATGTGCAGTGGAGAGTGAGTTTTATGTGGCCTACATGTAGAGCAGTCATCAAAAGGAGCTGCAGTCAAACTTGTGCTCTCTGTGGGAGGAAACGGGACTAATCAAGGTATGGTTTAGGATGTATTTCAGGAGAACTGGAATCTCTGTTCAGGGATTCAGAACTGGAGGGGAGCAACTAGCCTACGTGTTTCTGAAAACACTGCTTAAATTTCTTGCAGAAAATAGTGCTTTGTTTGAGCTTGGCTTTCTCCAGGAAGTGGTTAGATAACTGACAAATACACATAAACACTGATATACTGAATTTACAGTACCGAGTAAATTTACTGTAAAAACCTCACAGCTGTTTTGAAAGAAATTCACAGTAATTTAAAAATATAGTAACAATGTTTCAGCCATTGTGGGATCGGTTTTTAGTGCCTGTTTATTTTAAAGTGAATTGTATATATTAAATGTACTGTGTATATTAAATAATGGTTAATAATGATAATATTCATACTTATTAAAATACTTAAATCTTGAATAATATAGACTATACTGTAGATGTCAAGGTGATGCAGACTATCTTTTTTAAATGTTTTTCTTTTCTTTTTTTAAAGTAATTTTAACAAAATGTTAAAATGTTAAAAAACAAAAGTGTTAAAAAAAATTTGTCAAGGTGATGCAGACTATCTTTTTTAAATGTTTTTCTTTTCTTTTTTTTAAAGTAATTTTAACAAAATGTTAAAATGTTAAAAAACAAAACTGTTAAAAAAAATTAAAATATATTTTATAAGGCAATATATGCAGTTTACAGTTAACTGCATATATTGCCTTATAAAATATACTTAAATGTTTTCACACTTTAGTTTGGGGACCAATTCTCACTGTTAACCTCTCACTGGACAGGTTTTTTGAGTCTCCCCCTCCCTCGAACCAACCAGTGCTGAAACTGGGGGTTTATTTTCTCTTTAATACAGATGATGCCAATGTATTTTTCGATGAGCTTTGTTAGCAATAATAATATTACCTGCTTAAGGGAAGGGGTTGCCAGGTTTTCACAACAAAACCCGCCCAATTGCTACTCAAAACTAGCCCAAAAGTAGCCCAAACTAACAGTGTTTTGAGGGGGTCCCCCGTTAAAAATCGCATTCTGGGGGGCTAAAATACACGTTATTGGGGTCACTTCAACCCGCGGACATGAAAAACAACCCGCGGCAACAGTGGTAAAGTAGCCCAATTTCACGGGAAAACCGCGGACTTGGCAACACTGTGACGGACAGTAATGTCTACAATGGACACGAGCTCTGTCGCGGCTAGACCACAACAGCTTAAAGGTGTCTAATTTGGTACGGTCTCCCTGCTGCACTAATAGTAGTAAGACTTTCCTCTGTGTATACATATCCTTACAAGTACAATTTTAGCTGTATTAATTGTGTCCCCTTCAAAAATTGCTCTTAAGAAATTTTATGTTAATTTTATTTTATATAAATTGTATACATTTGTAACTTTAGCTTTGCAATGTATGTTAAATTTAACATAACAGTTATGTTTTATGGTAAAAGTTTAAATACTTTCGATATGGTTCAGAGAAATTAATAGCAAGTTTTAGCATTGCAAATAAGTTCTTGCTTTGCACGCTTTTTGGAGTTTTCAAAGGTACTTTCTATAGGCTAGCAGAAACTGATTGGCTGGTTGCTCTCTGTGGCTCATCTCTGTGTGTGACGGCATAGTATCTGTCTTCTGTCCCTGGCTGATGAACTCATAGGTCTCTTTTCTATTAAATTAAATGAAGCGCTTTAGTTGTTTTTCTTTCGTCAAGACTTGGCGTGTGCAGAGACAGCAGAACAAAGCCTCCGCTTTCCTATAGTGAACGTGGAGCCAGATCTACGCCATCCAAACTTGGCATAGAAACTTGGAGCCAATCTGTAAGCAATTTAGTGTAGCTCTGTGGAAGCAGTTTGCGAGAGACAGCGCGCAAGAGAGGGGATTTCTTATAAATAGTAGGCTAATAGTGTGCGGCAGTCAGTAAGTACAGAATTGGTGTGCTTCAAATGAAAATGTGCTGAAAAAATCCTTAAAGGCAATCAAGAGCGAATACCCACAAAAGATGGAGTTAGATATTACAGTAATCATTTCCGGCAAGGTCTTTCTTTTCCTAACCAAATAAGAAAGGGGGGACTTCATAAGAACGTTTGAGTTGTCTGCAAGCTTGCACAGATGTGTATGTGCGGCTGAATGTGTTTTGTTAGTGTGTGTAAAAGATTGCTCGCGTGACTGCTATGATTATGTCACCCTTATGCTCTCCAAATCTGTCAGTTCACCGCTGAGTTGTAAGTATTGACCTCCACGGACCAGACGTCTAACTGATATCATGTGACTGATTTTACGAGGCAGGTGGTGCTGGGTCATGCTCTCTGCCTTTATTAGACCGAAGCAAACTCAAAGACCCTTTTGTGCTGTGCCATCTCTTGACTGCAGTGAACCATAAGAAAAATGAGAGAGATACTTCCACCTTATGGATCTGTAATATTTTTTGGAAAGCATGATATTTGATATTTCAGTCAAGGTGTGGTTGATGTGATGGTAATGACATTTTTTACTCTTTTTGAGAACATCTATCTTTATATTTTATATGTAAAAAATGCATTACCCATATCGACACTACACATAAGGATTTTTTTCTATCTATCTATCTATCTATCTTTTTTTTTTTGATAGGTTGTGTAATTTTGAGTAAGTTTGGATTGCAAGAGGTACCCACGAATTTCATTTTACATCGTATTTTGTAAATTTGGCAATAAATGCTTTAACTTGAACTTAATTTATAGGTTTACTAGAGCAGAGAATTAAAGTCTTGGTATTTTTGAAAAGTGAAATTGCCAGAATTAATTGTATTCTGTTAATTCATTCAATTCTAGCACGTGTCAAATTTGAACACCCTTAAAACAAACAAAACACAAAAAAAGTAATTAAGAAGCTACAATAAAACTTCAAAGCTATTCTATCCTTAAAAATAGAATGATTTTTTAGAAAAAAATAAATAGTGGACAGGAGACAGATAAGTTCTTCTAATTAAAAAAATAAAGAAAAAACCTACACATTTCACATAAACTATCCTAGAGAAGAATGAATTGCTTTACAGAATACATAACATGTGACACTGTTAATACATGTTTTTAATATTTCTCCTTTTTCTCTTTCTCTTTTTTTGCCCCTGTCTCTTCCCCTCATATTCTCGGATGGATGATCACCTTGTCGACCCTGTAGGTGAGTGTATATGTGCATTGCCTCCACAGTTATTATACAGCAGATGTTTCTTTTGGTCATTGCAGAAGTCTTTACCTCTTTTATAAACACTTAATTATGAGCAGCTTGTAATAAGGATGTTCCTTATGAAAAAAGCACTTGGGACGCAGTCTGCCTCTTTAAACCTTTGAACTATTGTACTGGGACTGACGTACACATAAATCAAACATAAGAGTTTATCTGTGCCAAATGTACTATTTTTAAATCAGATCATCATTCACAGACTGGAATATTTTTGTGTTGATGTATAATAGAAGTGAGGGGCCACATCGTGTTCCCAGTGACATGGCGAGAGACGTGTAGACCATTGAGAGGGCAAGATATACTTGGCTCTTTCTCAGATAGGATACAAAATCAGTCCTGAAAGTTCTTATGAAATATATGTAGTTTTTAAAGAAGTAATCAATGCTTTGCCATCATAACATGTTCAATGTCATGAAAGTCAAACTAAATATCAACTTTATTTTAAATTTGTGTTTCTTTGTTTCCAAAATTTTGGACATGCCTGTTTTTTGTTTTGTTTTGTTTTGTTTTTTGATTTGATTTGTTTTTTGTTTTGTTTTGTTTTGCTTTGTTTTGCATTTCGTTTAGTTTTCTAGAAATTAAAAAAAACTGAAATAAAAAAATAAAAGTTGGTGGAACAGGGCAAAGCCTTTTTTTTTTGCAACCTATCTGTGAAAAATGCCAGTATTAATGGTGGCTTAAACTCAGAAGTGTAGGATGAGACTGGACAGATAATGCTTCAGACTTGCAGAGAAAACCACTGACTTGCTTATGAGTATCGTTCAGGAACCTGGGCTGATTTCCAAAGGATGTGGTTAGATGGATCTCTTGATTTTGAGCTTAGCATTTCTTAATGCCAGATATTTCTCTTATGATGACTATTGATGAAGAGGTGGGTGCTCTGAGGTTCAGAGTGGAAATGCTGAATAACAGTGGAGTATAAAACAGACATTTACTTTTGTATTTCTTCAGGGCACTAATGGATCATATAAATACAGATTATTGCACTAAATATCACTGTATAAGCAGAGTTCAGCATGAACTCCAAACATTGGTCTGAAGATCCCACTGTGGAATCTTACATGACTTGCTGCTCTTTTAGATCTTCTGCTGAGAGTTTACCACTGGCTCGGTGCACAACCATTTCACCTCTGATGTGAGATACAGTGTGCCACATTTTCCATAAAGACATTCCCAAAGGGCAAAATCAAAAGCTTCCATTAGTTAAAGATCCCTGATGTTCCCATTTAAGGCCAACTCTGAAACTGGAGATGAGAAACGAATGTCTAAATTTGCTTTGTGTTGGAAATCTGCACATTAAGAACAGATAGTTTTCTAAATGTTTATTCATCCCTCATGTTTGAATCTTCCTCCTTTTTTGTAATCACTTCTTCAGATGTAATCAAAGTTTTTCCATCTGCTTTGCATCTAGGAAGCTTTTCTTAAAACCTTGCAAAAGTGCTCATTAGCAAAGGCACTCAAATGATAATGTTTTTTACTGGGAGCCTCTGAGTGTGTGAACGCCTTTAGGTTTGATTTATGTAAATGTTTGAGGTTGTGTAGTGTTGTGGTTGCAATTTTGGGGCTAGTACACGTCTCTTCGTACAAAGATGAGATTGCACATGAACGGGGAACGTGAGGAACCGGCAGGAGGCATCTTTCTCTTTCTCACACTGTCTCATTATGACGCTCTCATTTTTCTCACTTTCAAAACCTCAGTATATCAGATGACTAACACGTTGAAGCTGTGTATATAGCTCAATCCTCTGTCATGTCACCTCATGTTTGAATAATTGTGCCGCTACTTGCATTACAGGACTCCTTATCCTGTCACCTTAGCTGACATTGTTATTACTTCCACCTCTAAACCCCTTCACACTCAGAGTGAGGTCATTTACTTTAGAATAAACCATTAGCTTCAAAGTAAAATAATATGAATAATACACAAGTGGGGTCTTTATTTATTTATTTATTTACATAAACTCTTAATAAGTTAATTTTAAGAGGTTTAATAAAAATCAAAATAGAAACAAGGTTTAAATGTAAGTTTAGTAAATCAAAACGTAGCTTAAGGAAAGTGTCACTTTTAGTGTTTCTCATTATTTGGGATTTGAACAAATCCTTAAATTGATAGTTCACCCAAAAATTAAAACCTTTTGCTCACACTCTAAAAAATGCTGGATTGTTTCAACCCAACTTTGAGTCAAATATGGACTGACCCAACAGTTGGGTTAATTTTTTACATTACATTTTTAACCCAAAAGTTGGGTTAGTCCATATTTGACCCAAAGTTGGGTTGAAACCCTAATACACCCTAATGTCATCCCAAACCTATATGACCTTTATTATCCTGTCGAACACAAAATATTTTGAAGAAATTTTATTGTGTGGAAAAAAAGAACACTGGGACATTTTTTTTTTAAATAAATACCTTGTTTTGTATTCCTCAGAAGACAAAGTCATAGTTTTGGAATGGCAAGAGGGAGAGTAAATGATGACCATTTCCATTTTAGATGGGACTATCTCTTTAATTATTATTAACAAAGTTGAACTAATTCTGCATTATTTCCAAAAGAAACCATATCATAAATGATGCAGTTTGTTGAAGAGAGGTATGCCTATATATTTTCAATACATTTCTATTACAACTCTTTTGCATGGTAATGGAAATGGCAAATTGGTAATAGTAACGTATTTGGTCTTGGCAAAATAGATCTGCTACACTGCTGCTGCTGAATTGCTGCTCTTGTTAGTTATTGCAGTAGTTGTATATTATTGCTGCTGCTGCTGCAAGTACAGGACCTTGCTACTGCCAATACATACAATACAATACGTATATTACTGCTGGTGCACAAATAGCATATATAATAACCCATAGCAGATCTATACAGGTGGAGCTGGGGAAGGAGAAGGGATTCAGAGGAACTCTGAAAGCACACTGCGAAATGCTCTAGTGAATGCTAACAAGCCATTTAAATGTAAAGCAACAAACTCATTGACTTTGTATGCAACATGAACCAATCAGCTTGTGCCAAGTAGTTTAACGCTGTGAATATCATCAATTTGCGTTAACGACCCATCAGCCTGCACCATCTAGAGTTTCATGACAGAACTTGGCATTTTTTTAATTATAATTTTAGTTTTATTTTACATTTACTTTACTTTTCTCTTACCTTTTTAATTTTCTTTTTCTTTTTTTAAGAAGAATTAGAGGAGTCTCATAGACTTGCACTGAAAGGACCTGAGGCATATCCAGGTTTAAGGTTTAGATTTGAGTCCTTTTGACCCAAGAACCTTCTAGAACATCTTAGCAACCACATAGCAATACCTTGACAATACCTTTTTGGCAGTTACTACAGAAAATGTAAAGTTCTGTTTTTTAGGTGTAATTGTGTCATAGTGCCATGGGATGTGCTGTCAGACTCAGTGATTAGTTGTGTACAGATGGACGTGAGGTAATATTGTTATTGTGCTAGGCTCAAGTGTCCGATCCAGTCACAATGATTGGAGAGTTTTGTCTTCGGGGAACAAACTTATTGTGTTCATTCATAATAAATAGTCTTTTCCTCCACATATGTTTGAAAAACTGCAGTCGCCTGTTGATTTCAAGAGCCATCATTTATGCCATTGACGTATGTAATGTGCGCAAGCTGCAAACAACATCTATAAGCAGTTAATAATTGTAACATTTTCAAGAAAAGTTTGACAGGGCTTTAAAACTTATGATGTTTTGCATTGTATTTTGAGATGAAGTGGTACAGGTTTATTTTTGTTGCAACACAGCCATGTAATTACACGTTAGGGGAATCAGTTGTAAAACAAGTAAAAATTTGTTGAGTCTTGTAAAGTCGACTTGTGAGGGATCAGGGTAATGAGAGAGAAAAAGAGCTGCCCTCGGGAGCCAAGGACGAGGAGACGTACGTGTGTGTATGTGTGTGTGTGCAGAAGAGAAAAAGAAGCATAAGTATTGGGAAGAAAAATTTGGATGCTATTGTCCAGCGCTCATACACTAGGGACTGAAGAGAGATAAAATAGCTGAACCATCCAGTTGAAAGGAAAAACAAATGAAAGATAGAGAAGATAATGTAGGAATTCCAAATCCCCAGTGATGAGTCAGGTAATGATACGTCTCAGCGGAGGCCCTAATAAATTCCTCCTTTGATTGGGAGCACAGTGTGAGGCTTAGGTTGCTGTGGCTGCATGCAGGAATCGTGTCTTGCCTCAGCCAACTCTTTCAGGACATTGCACTTGATTGCGGAGTCAGGCTATGTCAGTTGTCACTCATTTAGGTCTCTTCAGTAATCACGGTAGAGTTTGATTTAAATAATTGGACTGAATGGGCCTTGATTGGAAACGTCTTGGGTGTTCTCAATTAAACAGGCAAGTGTCCTTTTTTTTAAATCAGGATTCATTTTTGGGTCAGAAACCCAAACCTGAAGTGAAGCGTAGAGCCAAAGCATACAGTCATGATGAGTTCCAGCATTTAATGATGAAACAATGACATATTCAGTGTCATAATACATGTTGTTCTCATCAACCATGCTTTTTTGTTTAGGCCATAATAATTCCTATTTCAGACTCTATTCAGACTTTTTATAGAATTTCAGCTAAAGATGTGTTGTCCAATGTTCCCATATTCATGAAAAGCGTGTAAATATCAGGAATTTTAAAATTGTTTTTTCCAGGCCTGACAAAATTACGAACATTAAAAATATGTTTGAAATACTGTTCTTTTGAACTTTCTATTAATCACAGAATCCTGAACAAAACCTAAGCATCACAACAGCTTTCAACATGATAAAATTGAAACAAAGCATTCTTGATCATCGAAACAGCATATTAAAACATTTCTGAAGGATCATGTGACACTGAAGACTGTAGTAATGGCTAAAAAAAATCAAATTTGCAACCACAGCAATAAATTATATTTAATTAATATATTAAAATAGAATTTAAATTGTAATATTTAAAAATGTTGTAGCCTATAATGTAATATGTTTGATCAAATAAATGCAGCCTTGGTAAGCATAAGTAATTTCTTTCAAAAACACCAAAAAACTTATGAAATGCAGTGAACTTTTTTTTTTTTTTAAGTTTTCTGATCTAAAATATTTTATTTGCTAGATATTGCTCTTTTGTTGAGCTTGGATAGAGTAAAACACATTTTCAAGCCATAATGAAGTCTGATTTGTGAGCTAATTGTTCTTTTGAGTCAACTCGTTTGAGTGAATGAGTCTAAATGATACATTAGCAAATCAGTCTGAATCTAAATTAATTTTACAAGTCCTTTTCCAGTAATCACAATCAACTGGAAACTTCACATAAAAGCCAAAAATTTTAGAAACCCTGGTAAACAAGTTTTTTTTTTTTAAACTTTACTTTTTAATAAACATAAGATTAAAATATGAATATTACTTTTAACCCACGGTGATAACATGATCACTGTAATATTTGCAAGCTTAATTGTTATTAGTCACATCTTCCTTGCATATATTACCACAGCATTAAACCTATTTAAAACTTAAATCTTTTGCATCCTTGCAAGCACTGGCATTTCCTTAACAAAATGCAAATCTAGTTTTAAGATTTAAGCACTTGGTTATAGCACTTTGGCAAGATGTTTGAATTTGGGTGGCTGCCTCACCTATGTAACCTCTGGTTAGGCAGAGCTGTCAAAGTAGACTCCACATGCACTGGAGCCAGATACGTATATGTGCACAACACAGATTAGTCAGATGCCAATCAGTGCAACTGGCCCAGAGGGCGGCACTATCTACAGCTGTTAGCATATCATGTTTGACGTTCAGCCACTACTCCACGCCCCTGGCCACCACACCCTCATGAGCAGACTGAGATTTATGGGAGCTTTGGGGCCCATGGGCTGCAGTTTCGCTCTGATTCTGCACTCGTCATGCAGGAGGTTGTGATTACAGGCCAAGCTGGAACCGGTAGGCCTGAGTCAGCGCCATCTCGCTAGGAATCTATGCAAACCCACATGAACGTACATACGCAGATGCATACTCTGATGTGAAAACCATCTTTCCAAACATGCACATAGATAAAGAAAGTTACTGTGACCTTAACCCTCTCTGTAAACACACTTTACGTTGTCAGATATACACGTGAAACCGTACAGTGAGGATCGCAACCACATACCCATAATTCATTCCTCAGAATTACACACTCACACCCATATCCTCACAGCCTGCTGTTGGCATGTTCACTCTTCCATTCATGGATGCCAGCTAATTACAAAAGCATGCCTTAGATGTTGAGAAAGTGTGCATGTGTGAGGGGAAAAATAAAAGAGTTTGATTCACTATAAAAAAAAAAACCTTTAGTATTTTTGTTTTTTTAGTAAAAATATCTAAAAATGCTTATAACGATAAATGTACTACTTGTGAAAAAATTGCATAAGACAAGACTTGTTTTCAGAGAATCGTAATTGAATTATGTTTATTATTCTTGCATTACTAGCAAATAGTTATCAATTTATTTAGTTAGTTGTGGGAGGGAGAAATAAAAGGGTTTCACTATAAAACAAATAAAAATGTTAGTATTTTTGGCTTGTTGTTTAGTAAAAGCTAATCTAAACATGCTCATAACAAGATAAATGTAGTTCTTGTGCAAGAAAACTGCATACTATAAAACTTGTTTTCAGAGAATCTTAATTAAATGATGTTTGTTATTCTTATACCATGGCAAATTAATTTTTTAGTATGTTTTTCTTGTTTTAAGCATAAATCTAATAGAATTTAGTTTAGTTTGTTTAAAACAAGAAAAACTATTTGCCAAAGGGGTAATTAAAATAAGCCATCGTAATGCAAGATATATTAGTTTAGATAAATTTCATTCTTTTAAGGATTGCCTTTGGCTTAAAGGGGTAGTTCACCTAAAAATGACAATTTTGTCATTATTTACTCACCCTCACGTCGTTCCAAACATGTATGAGTTGTATGTTGAACATAAACGAAGATATTTTGAAGAATGCTGGTAATCGAACAGTTGATGGTCCCCATTGACTTCCATAGTATTTCTTTCCCTACTTTGGAAGTCAATGGGGACCAACAACTGTTTGGTTCTTCAAAATTCTTCAAAATATCTTCTTTTGTGTTCAACATAAGAAAGAAACTTATACAGGTTTGGAATGACATGAGGGTGAGTAAGTGATGACAAAATGAGTATCCATTTTTTTATATTGTATACTATAACGTTGTTGGATTTGTTTTACAGTGTTCTTATCATTTATGGCATGACAAGAAATGCAACATCTAGTACACAGAATGTGTCCATTTAAAACAAAGAAATTCTCATCTACGTACATAATCTGATTCTAGAAATGCCTCAGATGTACAGAATGTACTCGCATTCATCCAATTAGAGCTGTGCTTGACCGGCCAACCACACTCAGTCGTACTGAACAGAACTGGACCTAGATCGGTTGATAATAGATACGTCTCATAGGCGTCTTTTACTCCAGGTGGTGCAGATCTTTGTGTGTGGCCTTGTGTCGCATGTTCAAGACCACCTTGCTCCGTTCAACCCGCATAGCTTGTGTTTGGATGACTTCCTGCTTCATCAAGCCGTTTGCTGAGACAAGCCAGGCCTGGTTAGAATCAAAACGAACATGCGCACACACTCGCCTCCTCACTGGCCCTCGAGCTCTCGCATTACACACCGAGGCTAATGTCACTTTTCTTTATCCAACACCTTTCTCTGCGTCCACATGATTAATGAAACCTCCACCTGCATTCATCACTCAAACACTCAGGGTTTGTCTGTGAGTAACGGCAGTGGACCTGAGGTAACACAGAGCTTTGAAGTTCTGTTGTTTTGAGGGTATTACAATTATTTAGGCCTGTGATTTCATAGTCTACAAACACCCAGTTGAAAGATTTCAGGGTCCATGCTAATTTCGAATATTGAGGGGTGTTGATATTAACTTTGTGCTTGGTTTAGTACATAATAGGGCTTTCACCGTGGACGAAGACCGGGGTCGTCACATGTGGTTGCCGCTCTTTCGTGGAATTCGCCGGGCGCACCGTTCTCGACCCCGCCGCCTTTGCTCACTCTTGCCCGGCCTCAGCTCACGCTAAGCCGCGGCTTTCGCTC
>NW_015665886.1:66562-122652 GCF_001515625.1 Sinocyclocheilus rhinocerous | reverse complement strand
AGGTTTTCAAACAGAGATGGCGACAAAGAGGCAAAACTTACGGACTGCAGCTTTAAAGGATTTGCCACTGATGATTCAAACGCGAGTTTTGGGCAGTGTGGATTAACGTTAGCACTTGTTGTTTGTCATTTCTCTGATCACAAATGCAGACAGAGTTTTATGTTTACGCGGCGCGTAAAAAGACAGTATAAGTTATTATAATCCGTAATTATGTCCCCACTGTATGCAACAAATGCCTCGTTTGTAATGGGTTTTAAGGTTTATGTCTCGTCGCTCCGGCCTGACACGGCATCAACAGTATGTGAGGGGCGTAACATTTCCGTCTCATGCTTGAGGTATTCGGCCAATCACAACGCATTGGATAGCTGGCCAATCAGAGCACACCTCGCTTTTTCAGACCGATGAGCTTTGTAAAAATCGAGGCGTTTCAAAAAGGCGGGGCATAGAGGAGAAACAATAATGTACAGTATGTGGAAAATAATGTGTTTTTTAAACTTTAAACCGCATAAACACATTTCATTACACCAAATACACAAAATAATGTTCTTTTTAGCATCATATGACCCCTTTAAAAGAACCCATGAAATCGAAATTTTGTGGCTTTTAGTCCAAGTTTGTTAGTTTCTAGATGCTGATATTGTTAAGAGTGTAAACCTGTAACTGATATATTTTTGACGTCGTGTCCCAAATGAGGCACTATACACTTACACTGTAGACTATGTATTCTGTCACAGTATATGAATTTCTGAATGGTAGTTTCATCTCAAATATAACACTTCTAGTTGACGTAGTTAAAGGGTTAATTCACCCCAAAATTAAAATTCTGTCAACATTTACTCACCATCATGCCATTCCAAGCCCATTACTTGACTTTGGTTAATGCATGGAACACAAATTAAGATATTTTTCATTAGACCTCAGAGGTTTCTGCACCTCCGTTTAAAGTAAAGTGAACCGAACACAGTACATCCAAAAAAAAAAGGTCATAAAGGCCTTGTAAAATGTGTCACATGCTAGAACAAATCTCATTGGTTCTTGTGCATCACGTAGCGGAGTAAAAGTACCGATACATCACTTAAAATGTACTCAAGTAAAAGTAAAAGTACACCATTTTTAAACTACTCAAAAATGTACAATTACTGATAAAAACTACTTAATTACTGTAACGTGAGTATTTGTAATTCGTTACTTCACACCCCTGTGCATACATAATAATAATAATAATATGTTTTATTTTTATAGTGCCTTTCAAGAACCCAAGGACGCTTCACAAAATAATACAAGCAAGGGTGCAATACAAAGCAATACATGTTTAAGCTTCTGTGTTTACCATGTGTGATACACTCTATGTAATATGTCTGTTTGTATGTGATATACACTACCGCTCAAAAGTTGATTTCTGAAGGATCATGTGACACTTTATACTGGAGTAATGGCTGATGGAAATTCAGCTTTGCATAACAAAATGAAATTATATTTTAAAGTGTATTAAAATAGAAACCATTATTTTATATTGTAATAAAATTTTGCAATATTTCAGTTTTTTTCTGTATTTTTGATCAAATATAGATTGCTCGCTTCATATCGTCATCGCATCTGGTTAGGACGCGGTGTAACTTTTGCACAGTTGCTGTTAGCTTTAGCACGTTTAGCACATCTTTTTTTAGCGATGTAGGAAAAGCCATAAATATTGAGTTTATAAAGTGTCCAACATGCACTAAAAATGTAGAAAAGTGCAGAAGTTTTTATCTTCTTTAAAGGTGAGATATCATGAAAATCTGACTTTTCCAGGTTTTAAGTGCTATAATCAGGTCCCCGGTGCATCTACCAACCAAGGAAGCGTGAAAAAGATTAACCCAGTAACTTTGTTTTGGTAAGCCTTTTTCTGCAAGCGTCTTAAAAAACGAGCGCGTCAGATTTCGCTCCCCTAGTGACGTTGCAAAGGGATCTCATTATAATATTACTGCCCCTTATTATTGATTTATTTAATGTATATTGCTGCTGCCACACAGATCTAAAATAAACATGCAATTTATTTCCCAGCTGTTTCCCTTTACAGACATAACCGACTGTTTTTGTTAACTCATGTGTGTTTTTAACGTAAACTTGTGTGTGAATGAGAACTTAGTTTAGTACTCACATGCTGTGACAGCCGCTTTCTGTACATGTGCACTCAGAAAAACATATATCAGATGTTTAAACTAATATTGTTTAAAACACGATTTCAGCTCGATAAACATGATAAGCAGAACCAAAACAGATGTTTCTTAGCAGGTACGAGCTGTAATGGCGCAGCTCTATTTTGGAAAAGGGGGCGGGGAGCAGCAGCTCATTTGCATTTAAAGAGACAGGCACGAAAAACAGCGTGTTTCTGCTTCCACTCAAAATAGGCATTTTTAAAAATGATATAATAAATTATCTGTGGGGTATTTTGAGCTGAAACTTCACAGACACATTCTGGGAACACCAGAGACTTATATTACATATTGTAAAAAGGGGCATAATATGTCTCCTTTATGTCTTTATCTTCTTGTAAACAGAGCAAAAATATTGATGACTCATCCTGAACCACACATATTTTTGTCCAATAGGATGCTCTATAGAATGCCCCTCCCCCAAAATTAAATTCTACTAGGACCTACTTCAAATGGCACCCTAAGCCCTCATGGTCTTCCTCTGAGTCCACACTTCAGGTGACATCTGCAAGTATGCAAGACCGCAAGTGCACATAAAGTGTGCCATTTGGGACAGGGCCTAACTAGCTAGAAGCTAGGCATTCATGGCTGTGATAAAAATCTATTGCCTATTGTTTTTGCAGTTTACTTTGGTTTAGTTGGCACACTGTACCTTTAAGGCGAAGTTCTATGCTGGGTGAGGGTTTAGGTAGCTTTTGTCTTATGCCAGTCTGTTCGTACATACGCACACAAACCCCACACACATTGTGTCACCACAGGCTTTGCTTGTAAAGTCAGAGCAAGTGTGAAACTAAAGAGGTGGTTTTGGGATTTATGAGGACGGGTATTATGGCAGTGGCGGAGTGTGAGAGGAGAACTTCACCTCTCTCAGTGTAAGCTCATGTGGCACTTGGCTGTTCGCACCATTTACTGGAAGCCAAAAAAGTCTCAATCAGTTGTGCTACATTTGCAGAGCACAGTTCTCAAAGCACTGGAGCATTTTGCCTGAGTTTTGTGATGTCATTCTGAACATAAGGCCTGTCATCAGGGGTGGATGGAGTGGATGATGTATGGTGGAAAAAAGGACTGGTGGATTAGAATAAAAGAGTTTAACCTTCAGTGAGTTTGAAGGGAAGCACGGGTGATTTGGGATCCCTGATTCTCGCAGACACCTCAAGCATCACTTCAGTGGCATTGGCTTCACATAAATCACAGCAGACAGACTAGACTCCAGTTCTAAACCTAGTGAAATATGTCAATGAACCAAACATTCAATGCATTCTTGCAGTTAAAACAACCAGACGGAGCACAACGGAATGAAATTTTAGGTTGAAATGTAAAGTTGAATTTTTGAAACAAATAATTTATGTTTACGTTTTTTTGAAAGTGAATAGTGACAAAATTAGCTTTTTTTGTATTCAGAGATAACCAAGTGTGGGTGGGGCTTAAAAAAAGACAAAATCATTTTTTAAGAAGTATATATATATATATAATAGAAAAAGCCATGTGTCTCCAGCTCCAGAATGAATGGATGTGCCATAGCAGAGTTGAAGTGTGTTTATGGTACCGTGTCCCCTCCGGTGCATCAGTGCTCTAAGAGCACTGGGGGCTAATGTTAGCTTGTAAAACTTTAGGAGCTTTTAGCCACAGCCAGCCTTTATATGCCGGGACAGAGCTGCACTGTGGGGACTTTCCTGTGATGCTGGTACTTTTTCTTTATGGAAAGCTTGGAGAGCACACGGAACTGTTGGGACTTTTTTGTGAGGCAGAATTGGACGACTACATGGTGCACAGATGACTTGATAAGGCGTTTTCCTCTTTCTAATCTGTATAACATTTGTTTTAAACTGCCTTTAACTGAATAACTTGCCTCTTATATTTGACTTTTCTATGGAAAAACTGTTTCTGCTTCAGATAAAAAAAATTTATTGAATGCGACACACTTGTAACTTTATTTCTCATAATTGTGACTGTGTCTAACAAGTATTTGTCATGTGTTACTTTAGCACAAAACTTTGTATGTCTAATTGCAACTTTATTTTTTAACATTGTAAATGTATGTTTCAAAATATGACTGTTACAATTTGTTTTAAAAATTTGACTGTTTTCAGGAATGTGACTTTATGCCACAATTTTAAAAAAAACTTTATTTTTTATAATTTTTAATTCATTTTAAGTTTGAGTTTCTCTGAACTGTGACTTTATATCTCAAAGTGTGACTTTATATCACATATGATGCCTTATTTTTCAGAATCCTGACTTTACATCTCAAAATGTGACCTTAAATAACAATTAATTATTTCATAATTATGACTATTTCTCATTCCTTATCTCATTTATTTCTAAGTTTGAGTTTATTTCTCAGACTTCGTGTTCATTTTCTTGTTATTGTGACTCCCATCGTGACTTTATATGTCACAATGTTATCATTTCATATGTAGAACATTTCCTCACAGTTACCTGCTTTATATTTTATAGAAACAGGCTTTCATAATTTAAATCTTACAGCTTTTTTACATTTCTTTCAGTCTTTGTACATCAATAGTGAGTTTATATTGTTGTTACAGTGACGGTATCAGTAATAGCATCATATTTTTAAATAACAGTGTACTAAATGATTACCATATTAATATATTATGGTATTGACATAGCCCCCCGAGGCATGTCAGTGGTAATACCATGGTGCTTTTACTGAGACGTTCTAATATGTGACAAAATCAATTGCAAATAAATGTGTGTAAGCTTATACTTCTATATACATTGTTTCTCTTGATACACACACACACACTTTCTTGCCTCTCTCTGTCTCTTGCATCTTCTTGTTTGACACTAAAACTAGCACTGAAGTGGGAATATCTAGTGCACTTAACATAGTTCCACAGAAATGCTAAACTAAGCAAGAATTTGTCTTTTGTTTGTGTGTCTTTAGTAGTTGGACGGGCATTCTGCGCTCTGGTTCTCTCCACCAATTTACTGTAAATGTTCCATTCATTAATCCATCTGTTCTGTGTAATTGTACCATAGGTTGTGCAGGAATGTTGGCAGCCATCTTGACTTATTTTTGTCATATTGCAGCGCTCACTAAATGCATAGCCTTACTTCTGATAGTCCGGGAGACAAAATAAACTTTCTCGCTCAGCCGTACTAAATTGAATTAGGGTTTTAGCAATTAATTTGGCATCCATTTCTAAGGCAGGTCAACCGTCCTGTGGAAACATGGTGCTCAGATGTTGTTGGCAGGGCTTCAGGAAGGTTCATGGCTCTGTGGACTTGTAATTGCACTCTGTGAAGGCAATCTCTTGATGAGCTCTAATGGACCCAGTGCTGCTCTGCGGCGCTGTTCAGTGTCCTACAGGAAGACTTTGAGCTTTCGAAGTGCACACACACACACACACACACACACACACACGCACGCTCAAAGACTTTGTTCTCTAGGGTATTTGCTCAACACTGAGCATAGAGGTGGTACTTCCCGGAACATTTACACCCAGATTCCACCAGCAGACTTCTTTGGGCCACAACTAAGCTTTCCCTAAACAAACACTTTTTGTGTTCACACACAAACAGTTTATATCAATGGTAGGTAGGTAAATAAGTCTATTAGGTAAAACTACAACCATTCAAAGCTAATATACGTAGTCTGTTTGGATACAAGTGCTTCGATTCTGCCTCATAATTACATGAAAGAATCTATGGCCTCTGTTTTACTCAATAATAAATAAACAAACACTTAATTATGCTTGTGAAGGGAAACCTCGGGTCATACGCAGCTAAGGACGGACATATTTTGATGAAAAATGAGAGCGTATGCTGTGGAAAACAGGAAACTAACTAGCCACGGTCATTCGCTATGGCCGATCGTATTGTTTAGATACAGTTCCAGAAATAGCACGTTAAGTACTGAATCATAGCGAAATGCAGATGTACAACAGGAGGACCATGTGCTTTTGTACTTTTTTTAGCTAATTAATTCAGTTTTTTTAGAACCAAACAAATTTTGAACTTCTTACAACAGTTATTCCTAAACAGAAGTATGTGTATAGGAATTTAAGCAGGATCAAAGGGGTTACTACATGGGGTAAAATTTTAGATTTTGATCTGTTACCTATAAAACAAAACAACATTTAAATTTGAATACTTTTTTTTAAAAAGAAGTTGCTCACCAAGGCTGCATTTATTTGATCAAAAATACGGTAAAAACAGTCATATTTTATTGTTAAAATATTTTGTATAGTAAATGCTATTTTAAGATAACTGTTTTATATTTTAAATTATTTTAATATAGAATTTATTTCTGTGATGGCAAAGTGAATTTTCACTAGCCATTACTCCAGTCTCAATTTATCCTTTAGAAATCTTTCTAAAATGCTAATTTGCTGCTCAAAACATCTCTTATCATCAGTGTTGAAAAGATTGATGCTGCTTAATATTTTTGTGGAAACTATTATGCTTTTTTCAGGATTCTTTGATTAGAAATGTCAGAATTGAAAGAATTTATTTGAAATTAAACGTCTTTACTGCCACTTTTTATCAATTTAATGTCCTTAAGTGAATTTTCACTAGCCATTACTCCAGTCTCAATTTATCCTTTAGAAATCTTTCTAAAATGCTAATTTGCTGCTCAAAACATCTCTTATCATCAGTGTTGAAAAGATTGATGCTGCTTAATATTTTTGTGGAAACTATTATGCTTTTTTCAGGATTCTTTGATTAGAAATTTCAGAATTGAAAGAATTTATTTGAAGTTAAACGTCTTTACTGCCACTTTTTATCAATTGAATGTCCTTGCTAAATAAAAGTGTTCTTCGTGGTGTTTTTTTTCTTTTTTTTTTAACTTTTGAGTGATAGTGGATATTAAATAATATTTTGAAAATATAAAAAAAAAATTAATAAGAGGAAAATAAAATGTGCATAATGTTTGCAGTTTGCTCATAGACGATGCTCATAGTACAATTATACAGTGGGTTTCTTTGTTACCAAAAGTTTTTATTTGTTTAATTTAAACCAGACTTTATTAATGCTATTAATATTAATGATATTGGAACATGATATCCAGTAAATGAGAAACACATTGTGGTTTGGTGTTGATGAAATTATGCTTGATCCTTACTGATGGGACTCTGGGGGTACAAAGTTGGGAAACACTGTCCTACGAAATCAGTTCAATCATGCGCTTATGTGAAAACTTGAGCAAGTAGTTTTAATAACAACTGCACATTTAGACAAAAGCCCCCGCTAAGCTGATGAATCCACTTACTGAGTGAACGGGGGAAGAGAAAGGTCATAAAGGTAAAATATGTGTAGCACAAGGTCTGCTGTAAGATGTGTCTCAGAGTACAATTTATGGCTGACCAGGTTGAAAGCAAAATGAAGGATTTGTATTGGGTTAAATCTACTGCTCGGTTCCCAAGAGCTGGGTCACTCTAGCCAAAAATCATCAGTTTTAGGTATGATGAAGCTCTTTTTCTGCCCCTCTTCCTGCGGCTGTTAGGAATGCCATGGATGGGTTAATTCACACAAAACTCTGTGTATAAAATGACTGTAGTGTGTTAGGTTGGATTTATGCCTTTAACAATTTTAAGTAGGTGAAAGATTACATCAAGGTATTTGACCTTTATCATTCAGCTAATACATGTTTCAGTTTGAAAAAGTAATGTGGTGTACCGTGGTATTGCGTTGCGTATCGCGCTGCATAAACATAAAACCATGTCTGCATACTTACAGGCTGTGAGTCAGAAGCACCAAGACTGTCCTTGCAAAGTTGAAATTGCCCCACTTTATAGAAACAGACACCGGCATTGTAGGCTACTCTCGCAGGAAACAGTCCTCATCCTCCATAAAATGCGCTGCACACATCTGAATATTTGGGTTGAACTGTTCTGGAACAGTGTTGTAAATACAACTTAACCACTGATTTCTAGTCGTGTCCTCTTTTGGAAGACCAAACAAAGTAGTTTCACTTTCACAATGAAACATACAGCATCACACACGGCGGGCTAGAGTGAGCGGAGGCCGGCGGCTAGAGAACGGCGCGGCCAACGGATTCGACGAAGGAGCGTCCAGCGGGCTTGCGGCAACCACATGTGACGACCCCGGGCTGGACTCCGCTTCGTCCACGGTGAAAGCCGATACGGCAATCCACAGCGTGAAGTTGATGTATTAGCCGTTTTAGGTAGGCGTGGTTGACTCTTAACTTTTATAAAGAATATCTCTGTGGATTTGAGACTTTAGTCTTTGCAACTTTACAGATCTTCTTTATGCACCAAGAGCTTGTAACACTCCAAAGAGAAAGGAAAAATTGAAATCGCATCATATGACCTCTTTAAATGGTACTGAATGATTACCAATTTACTGTTTGAGCTTTTTGAAGAGTTGCATTTTTGTTCTTCAAAGTTAATGCTAAGGTGAAACTTAATTCTGCTACTTTAAAAAAGGAGTTAGCTTCACTAAAGCTGCTAACAAAAGAAGCTACATTTCTCATAAATACACTACCGTTTGGGGTCAGTAAGGATTTTTTTGAGAGAAATTAATACTTTTATTCAGCAAGGATGCATTAAATTGATAAAAAGTGGCAGTAAAGACATTTATAATGTTACCAGAGTTCTGCTTCTGCTTTAAATTGATTTCTATTCATCAGAGAATCTTTTCTCAATGAATTTCAGTTTCCACAAAAATATTTTGCAGCATAACTTTTTTCAACATTTATAGTAATAACCATTGTTTGTTAAGAAAACCGGATCAGCATATTATTAGAATTGTCACGAATCCGGTCCGTGGCCTTCCGGCCGATTGCCACTTGAGGTCATTCTACCATTACATTGACTCTCACACTACACAGACTGTTACATGTCACCCCGGACTACAGTTCCCATCATCCATTGCACTTACACAGCTGAATTCACTGATCACACAGCCGTCACTAATCACACGCTCACCTGAGAGCCATTACACACTCTATTTAACACTCTCTCAGTTCCTGTTCAGATCACTGTGTATTGTTCTGCGTTTAGCACTCCCCAAGTGTTAGCTGCTTTACCGAGCCATTCCGTGTTTCTGTTTAGTCTCTAGTTTTGTTTAGCATTTATCTCTCCTCTAGCGATAGCTACATCACTGAGCCATTCCTTTTCCCATTTTTTAGTTTTAGTCTTAGTCTAGTCTTTCCGTGTTGCCTTGTTGTCTGTTTCCTGACCTTCTGCCTGTGTTTATTGGATTACCCCTCTTGTCAAGCCCTCTGGATACTGTTCACTGATCGTAGACCCACGCTAGCCCAAGGAATATTCTTTGTCTTGCCTGTGCCATACCTGTTTGCTGTTGTTCGACCCTGCCTGTGTTTGACCACTTCTCTTGTGAAATAAAGCTTGCACATGGATCCGCACGCCTCTCGTCTCGTCAGCCCCGTTACAAGAATGATTTCTGAAGGATCATATGACACTGAAGACTGGAGTAATGGCTGCTGAAAATTCAGCTTTGCCATCATAGAAATAAATAATATTTAAAAAATAGAAAACAGTTCCTTTAAATTGTAGTTATATTTCACAATATTAAAACCTACCCCAAACTGTGTTTGTGGCAGTGTAATATCAGAAATTGAACAGTTATAAATCGTAGCGTTTTATAGCATTAACGTGTCAGTTGTAACGCTACTGAAAAATTTAGTTAACATAGTAAATTAGAACACTGCTCATTTGTAATAGTGTTACTGATCTGATGAGTTCTTTTGGAGAGTGTTGGGTTGAATTATGTAAAAATGAACATAAAAAAAGAAGCGAGTAAATTGTGTTCTCTCTTCCTCTCTCTTTCTCTTTCTGTGGTCATATGTGACTGATTAGAGGATGGGACAGGGAGAGAAGCGCAGGCTTTGTTTTCCCTCTCTTGGCCTTCTTGGAATTCCAACGGATTTACGGTGCACTCACCCCTCTGATCCTACTGATCAATGAGACCCTGGAGATGGACAGATGGAGACCCCCTCCCCTCCCTCCCTAACTCTTCTCTTTCACCACTGATCCTCTCTCTCTTGTTCCCTCCCTGCGTCTCTTTTCTCGGACTTGTGTCTGTTTCTCTCTGTGGAGGGAAGACACAAGAGCCCCAGCTGTGGAGTGACTGGACATTTGCTGATTTTGGCAATGACTTTGTCTTTTTTGTAGTGGCTTTGATCCATTAGAACTGATTGGGAAAGGGATAGGATTCACAGCGGAATGGCCTCTTCAACAGCGTGTGTATATGTCCTTGTGTTTTCGGGAAACAGATACAGATTTGCATCTCCCTGGCGTATGGTGTGACCTCAGGATGTTTTGGTGTTTAGATAGAACCGTCACTATGGAAACTGCCCCTAAACCCCTGTATTAATCTGTTTCACGTAACAGCACTATATGACCTTACCGCCATGTTTGTAACCCGAACTTATCAAGTTTGTGTTATCATGCAACAATAGCCTTCAAAACGTCTAGGTTACTTGTGTAACCCTCGTTCCCTGAAGGAGGGAACGGAGACGTTACGTTCCGTCGCCACAGTTGCTGTACCACCGCTGTACGGCCGGGGCGCGTAGTCTCGGCTCCTCAGCAAAAAACTGATGTGCGTTTGCACGCGCTCTCCTTTTATACCCGCGCTGCGGGGCGGGGTGCGCGTGGCGAAACACGCACGCCAACTGTCATTGGCTTGTTTAGTTAACACTCGAAGGTGATTGGGCTCTCGGGCGAGATCCCAATTCGTCAGTCACGACTGACGTAACGTCGAACGTGACTGACTGAAAGGGAACGTCTAGGTTACTTGTGTAACCCTCGTTCCCTGAAGGAGGGAACGGAGACGTTACGTTCCGTCGCCACAGTTGCTGTACCACCGCTGTACGGCCGGGGCGCGTAGTCTCGGCTCCTCAGCAAAAAACTGATGTGCGTTTGCACGCGCTCTCCTTTTATACCCGCGCTGCGGGGCGGGGTGCGCGTGGCGAAACACGCACGCCAACTGTCATTGGCTTGTTTAGTTAACACTCGAAGGTGATTGGGCTCTCGGGCGAGATCCCAATTCGTCAGTCACGACTGACGTAACGTCGAACGTGACTGACTGAAAGGGAACGTCTAGGTTACTTGTGTAACCCTCGTTCCCTGAAGGAGGGAACGGAGACGTTACGTTCCGTCGCCACAGTTGCTGTACCACCGCTGTACGGCCGGGGCGCGTAGTCTCGGCTCCTCAGCAAAAAACTGATGTGCGTTTGCACGCGCTCTCCTTTTATACCCGCGCTGCGGGGCGGGGTGCGCGTGGCGAAACACGCACGCCAACTGTCATTGGCTTGTTTAGTTAACACTCGAAGGTGATTGGGCTCTCGGGCGAGATCCCAATTCGTCAGTCACGACTGACGTAACGTCGAACGTGACTGACTGAAAGGGAACGTCTAGGTTACTTGTGTAACCCTCGTTCCCTGAAGGAGGGAACGGAGACGTTACGTTCCGTCGCCACAGTTGCTGTACCACCGCTGTACGGCCGGGGCGCGTAGTCTCGGCTCCTCAGCAAAAAACTGATGTGCGTTTGCACGCGCTCTCCTTTTATACCCGCGCTGCGGGGCGGGGTGCGCGTGGCGAAACACGCACGCCAACTGTCATTGGCTTGTTTAGTTAACACTCGAAGGTGATTGGGCTCTCGGGCGAGATCCCAATTCGTCAGTCACGACTGACGTAACGTCGAACGTGACTGACTGAAAGGGAACGTCTAGGTTACTTGTGTAACCCTCGTTCCCTGAAGGAGGGAACGGAGACGTTACGTTCCGTCGCCACAGTTGCTGTACCACCGCTGTACGGCCGGGGCGCGTAGTCTCGGCTCCTCAGCAAAAAACTGATGTGCGTTTGCACGCGCTCTCCTTTTATACCCGCGCTGCGGGGCGGGGTGCGCGTGGCGAAACACGCACGCCAACTGTCATTGGCTTGTTTAGTTAACACTCGAAGGTGATTGGGCTCTCGGGCGAGATCCCAATTCGTCAGTCACGACTGACGTAACGTCGAACGTGACTGACTGAAAGGGAACGTCTAGGTTACTTGTGTAACCCTCGTTCCCTGAAGGAGGGAACGGAGACGTTACGTTCCGTCGCCACAGTTGCTGTACCACCGCTGTACGGCCGGGGCGCGTAGTCTCGGCTCCTCAGCAAAAAACTGATGTGCGTTTGCACGCGCTCTCCTTTTATACCCGCGCTGCGGGGCGGGGTGCGCGTGGCGAAACACGCACGCCAACTGTCATTGGCTTGTTTAGTTAACACTCGAAGGTGATTGGGCTCTCGGGCGAGATCCCAATTCGTCAGTCACGACTGACGTAACGTCGAACGTGACTGACTGAAAGGGAACGTCTAGGTTACTTGTGTAACCCTCGTTCCCTGAAGGAGGGAACGGAGACGTTACGTTCCGTCGCCACAGTTGCTGTACCACCGCTGTACGGCCGGGGCGCGTAGTCTCGGCTCCTCAGCAAAAAACTGATGTGCGTTTGCACGCGCTCTCCTTTTATACCCGCGCTGCGGGGCGGGGTGCGCGTGGCGAAACACGCACGCCAACTGTCATTGGCTTGTTTAGTTAACACTCGAAGGTGATTGGGCTCTCGGGCGAGATCCCAATTCGTCAGTCACGACTGACGTAACGTCGAACGTGACTGACTGAAAGGGAACGTCTAGGTTACTTGTGTAACCCTCGTTCCCTGAAGGAGGGAACGGAGACGTTACGTTCCGTCGCCACAGTTGCTGTACCACCGCTGTACGGCCGGGGCGCGTAGTCTCGGCTCCTCAGCAAAAAACTGATGTGCGTTTGCACGCGCTCTCCTTTTATACCCGCGCTGCGGGGCGGGGTGCGCGTGGCGAAACACGCACGCCAACTGTCATTGGCTTGTTTAGTTAACACTCGAAGGTGATTGGGCTCTCGGGCGAGATCCCAATTCGTCAGTCACGACTGACGTAACGTCGAACGTGACTGACTGAAAGGGAACGTCTAGGTTACTTGTGTAACCCTCGTTCCCTGAAGGAGGGAACGGAGACGTTACGTTCCGTCGCCACAGTTGCTGTACCACCGCTGTACGGCCGGGGCGCGTAGTCTCGGCTCCTCAGCAAAAAACTGATGTGCGTTTGCACGCGCTCTCCTTTTATACCCGCGCTGCGGGGCGGGGTGCGCGTGGCGAAACACGCACGCCAACTGTCATTGGCTTGTTTAGTTAACACTCGAAGGTGATTGGGCTCTCGGGCGAGATCCCAATTCGTCAGTCACGACTGACGTAACGTCGAACGTGACTGACTGAAAGGGAACGTCTAGGTTACTTGTGTAACCCTCGTTCCCTGAAGGAGGGAACGGAGACGTTACGTTCCGTCGCCACAGTTGCTGTACCACCGCTGTACGGCCGGGGCGCGTAGTCTCGGCTCCTCAGCAAAAAACTGATGTGCGTTTGCACGCGCTCTCCTTTTATACCCGCGCTGCGGGGCGGGGTGCGCGTGGCGAAACACGCACGCCAACTGTCATTGGCTTGTTTAGTTAACACTCGAAGGTGATTGGGCTCTCGGGCGAGATCCCAATTCGTCAGTCACGACTGACGTAACGTCGAACGTGACTGACTGAAAGGGAACGTCTAGGTTACTTGTGTAACCCTCGTTCCCTGAAGGAGGGAACGGAGACGTTACGTTCCGTCGCCACAGTTGCTGTACCACCGCTGTACGGCCGGGGCGCGTAGTCTCGGCTCCTCAGCAAAAAACTGATGTGCGTTTGCACGCGCTCTCCTTTTATACCCGCGCTGCGGGGCGGGGTGCGCGTGGCGAAACACGCACGCCAACTGTCATTGGCTTGTTTAGTTAACACTCGAAGGTGATTGGGCTCTCGGGCGAGATCCCAATTCGTCAGTCACGACTGACGTAACGTCGAACGGAACTTGTATATCTGTACACCTTTTGGTTTGCTTATTTATTGCTGTATATATATATATATATATATGTAACAAAATAGAATATATTAATAAAATATGTATAAGTATATTTATATTATATGATGATGATTTCTTTATTTATTTCTTCATTACATCTCCACTATTGCCTTCACCCATTACAATAAAAATATAAAGTAAAAATGTATTATATTATATTATATTATATATTGTCTCAAATCTCAAATGTTTTTTACTCTCCACCATTGCCTAATATAATTACAAATTATATTATATATTTTTTAAATTCTCCACTATTGCCTTCACCCATTGATTGTAAAATAATAAAGTAAAAAAATTATATTATATTATATTATATTATATTATATTATTGTCTCAAATCTCAAAAAAAAATTTGTTCCACAATTGCCTTCACCCAATGATCGTAAATATGACAATTTGGAGGAGAAGTGATTGAAACAGATGAATGAAATTAGAATAGAATGATGAATAAAATGAGGATATCTCTCTCGCTCTCTCTCTCTCTCTCTCTCTCTCTCTCACTCACTCTCAAATTACAGCTAAAATCAGTGTTTGGGGGGGAAAAAAACAAGTAAATTATTTTCAGATTTCGATTAGGTGCTTTGAGGCTTTTCTTAAAGCACATGTGGAAGTAATATATTTTGTACTGTTTTATTTCAAATAACATATCCTGAGTCACAACTGAGAGAATAGTGCATGCAGTATTTGACATTACAGACCATTTCATAAAAACTAAATGAAATTACTTCAACATTAATAAACAAAGGCATTTTCATGGTCATGACCTCTTAACTCACTCTCTTGCTATAATACCACATTTTTCTGTAGTAATTGTGAAGTTAAAAAGCATCTTACTGCAGCAGTTCAGAACACGTAATCGGTTAGCGTAGGAGTTGTGTGTGTTAATTCACTTCTCTCAAATGGGCTTATCGTCATATCAAAGCCTGGGCACAGGAGTTTGTTTATGGTGAGATCATGCAGAATGACTGCAATGAGATTCACAGAGCGCTGACAGTTCATTGGCACAGCAGCGCTCTGTAAGCTCTCAGCACATTAGTACTAGACCACTGAGTCGTCATCTGTTAAAACATGATGTACGCACTTCCCCATATCATATTCGGCAAGGTATTTACTAAACATTATCATATTGTTAATATAATTTACTTTAATTAATTATTAGGACACAACACAGCTTGTCTTGTCTTTTCTGTTGTTATCTATTGTGTGTGACATCCTTCCAAAGATTTTATTTATTTATTTATTTATTTGACGATTAGAGATTCTAAACTTACAGTACAGTTCAAAAGTTTTTTTTTAATGTGAAGTCTCATATGCTCAGCAAGGTTGCATTTTTATGAATAAATGTGGTAAAAACAGTAATATTGTGTTATAAGTATTGTTAACACAACTTAAACTAAAATATATAATTATTTCTGTGCTGACAAAGCTGAAATGTCTTATTATTATCAGTGTTGAAAACAGTTGCTGATGATTATATTTAGGAAACACTGATATATATATTTTTTTAATTCTTTGATGAATAAAAAGTTCAGAAGCATTTTTTGATCTTTTCTCTTTTCTTTACTGCCATTTTGATCAAATTAATGCATCCTTGCTGAATAAAAGCAGAAAAAAACGACAGTGTAGCTTTGTTCCTTCTTTCACACAACTAAGCAAACCTGCTCTAAGAAGCCACGTAGACTTGCTGTAAAACTCATTAGCGTGTCTGCTCCTCCTCAGATCCCCACACCACCAAGCAGGAGTCATGAGGGGAGTCACCAGACATCCTTTGCCTGCTCTGACCTGGCTGTCTCTCAGGAGAAGAGAGGTCAAGGCGACCATTTTAGGGTTCAAGGAGTGATGAATGACTAGCGTTCCTGTTCTGTTTAGTTTGACCTTATTCACAATTCTTTTTGTGAGGTGAGGCTATGCTATGTTAGATTAGTTTTAAGCAAAATAATTGTAATCCCATGCTTTGTTATGCACCGGGAATATTAACATTGTTAGTCTTTGAGCTGACAGCTCTAGTGCACATTTGGGGCTACAATTACAGCAGAATATATCCTCCTTATGTGGCTTATTAGTTAGCATCAATGAGCGTATGATAGAAAACCCATTATAAATGCCATCAGGTTGAAATATTTAGCAGTTCTGTCAAGCAGACCTCCATCGTAACCACAGTGTATTTCATTTCGCTTTCGTTTTCCTCCAACTATTAGACGATTTCATAGCGACAAAGAAAGAAAGACCAAAAACATGTGAAAGAGAAAGGAAAAGTGGTGGATGAATCAAAGAAGATGAGAGACCACAGGCCGGTGATGGCTTGAGCAGGGCCGAGCTTCTTGAGGCTTCCTGAGTCTAATTTATGAGCTCCTGTGAGCTGACTAATCCACCCTGATGCATCATGGAGGAGAACAGACTGATTGCATAACAGACCACCATCCACCATTTACCCCAGCCGTCTTTGTCACCCCACTTAATCCCGTCTGGTGTCGGTCCATTCATTTTCATTTGTTAATTAGTGGTGCTTGCTCAAGCTGTTAGTATTGCTTATACTTAGTGAGTTTTAAAACTTTAGCACGGACATGGCTGATGACTTCAAATCACATGGCTTGCCGAAGAGAGGTGAGCTATTAGTGATAAGACTTAAAATATGATGATAAAACAGGCTGAAACTCCCAGACTTGCATTGAAGAAGAAGATGACGATGACTTGGGGATGGGATCTGTTACCAGTAAGAAACCTTCCAGAACACTCTTGCAATTGCACAGCACCACAAATGAACAGGATGATAATCTATGTCATGTTTGGTTCATTTATTTCAGTAATTCAACTCAAATTGTGAAACTCGTGTATTAACATTTTCTAATTTGTTGAGATAGTGAATTGATTGGTTTTTGTTAAATGTGAGCCAAAATCATCACAATTAAAAGAACCAAAGACTTAAACTACTTCAGTCTGTGTGCACTGAATTTATTTAATACACGAGTTTCACAATTTGAGTTGAATTACTGAAATAAATGAACTTTTCCACAACATTCTAATTTATTGAGATGCACCTGTACATGAAAATGTGGTGTAACTGCCTTTATATTTTAGAATTAGAGTCCCCCACAAGGTGATCATATCTGTGGGTCTTTGGCAAAAAAAAATCTAGTCTCCCTTTCTCATTCATGCACAAACCCCCACTAAAAACCAAAACTTTTATTACCGCTTGCATGAGACTTGATAAAACAGTCTTCCAGAAGGAAAGGGGGGTTTTCTGTCATGGGAGCAGTGGCCTCTGTAGACTGTCAGCGGTGGCTGCTCGTTTCAAAGACTGTATGTGGACAGCCTTAAACCGCTGAGCAGCTTTTCCAGATGTGTGGAATCAAAGGCATTGCTGCACATCAATCTACAGACCAATGGGCCAAAACCCCCCCAGAGAGCCCAAGAAACTCTTACTGTAATGGGAAGGACCCAGAACGGGTTAAATTATTGCTCATCATATCACTGAAAGGGCACTTTGGTTCAATTTACTTAAAATACTAACTGCTGTGTGCATGTTCCACATGAGGCTGCTAAAATGTATCAGTCTCCAGTTAAAGACAAGCCAACTTAAGACATACAGACTGTGTACCCTTGCTAAAATGTGAGGTATTTGGCTTTATTATGGAGCGATATGATTGTCTCAACACAGGTTTCGTCCTTATGAGCCTTTTAAGTTATCTTAACATGTGATCTCGAGGGTAATCATTTGAAGGTACTTATGCGATCGTCCTGATAGCTTTCGGGCATTTAAATGGCCGTGAGAACTGTAACGATAAGGTAATCAGAATGTCATTGGCGGTGGCTGATTCTTTATTTCAATATCCATAATTTAAAGTGAAAGTCAAGTCACCTTTGTTCATATAGTGCTTTATACAATACAGATTGTTTCAAAGCAGCTTTACAGTAATAAACAGGAAAATAACAGAATTAATGATGTTGAATATGAGACAAATTCAAATTCTGTGGTAAAACAGATCTACAAAGACAATAGTGTTATTGTTCGGTTCAGGTCAGTTCAGTGTTGATTCAGTTCAGTTGAATAGTAAAGTTCATCATTTATAAAACAAGTTCAGTTCAGCTACAGTATAAGCAGCTCTACAGAAGGAAATAGTGTCATTATTCAGCTCAAGTTGGTTCAAATGTTGATTCACTTCAGTTTAATAATAGCGTCAGTGTTCCAAAATTCATCAATTATGAAACAAATTTAATTCTGCTATAAAGCAGCTCTACAGAAAACGATAGTATCATCATTTAGCTCAATTCAGTTTAAGTTTTGTTGCTATCCAGTGCAGTCAAATCGATAAAAATGACTGAAATTCATAATGCTGTTTCAAAGGGACTGCAGTTTGCAACAACATCCGTTGCCTTTTCATTAGCTGTGTTTTGTTATTCTGTCTGGTTATGATCCCATAGATATGCTTTTGTTTAAAATCCCATGGAGGCGCTAGAACTATGTCACTGTAATTGAAATCATACTTTAAAAGCAGCCCAAAAATGCTTTGTTGTATCTCCAAAATGCTTGCGATCATTCCACAAGACTTATTTTGCTTCAAAGACAGAATGCCCCAGTAGGTAATATGTGTCTTTGCATATGTTGACCCCCCATCTAATCTATTTCCATGAAAATCTGTCCCTGCTTCTAGAGCTCCTCTCTCGGGAACATATGATCCACTAAATGAAGGCATGTGATAACATCAGAACAGCAATATTAGTGTAAACATCTTCCATATGCTATCAGATGCTGGCTTCATCTACGGCCTAGGCCGCTTATTGTTGCTTTATTGAGGGACGGACCCATTGGAACTGGAAGAGGTAGCATTTGATCATATCAAGGCTGTATCAAGACGCCCTGAAGGGGGTAGAGCTGTCAGGACAGGGTAGATTTAGTACATGTGAACCTGCATGTGTCCCCAATTACGCAGATGTAAATGGATGGTTCCAGACCTTGAGCTGAGGTGGAGGTGCTGAGGGGCAATGAAATGGCTAATGAAGGCCAGACCCCCTCGCTCTCCGAACCTGTCTGTGCTGGACGAGCCTCCCCTGGTTACCTGCACATTATTAACAATTTAAAACAATGCGTATAGAATTATTTCAGTCTGGCGTATTGATGGAGGGGCAAAAATAGGAGCAATATGTTGTATGTTTTAACAGAATGCATGGGGATTTTATCTCAGCAAGATGGGACGTCTCACAGCTAGTTGTGACAGGAAATGAGGTAATATAAAATGGATCTTTCTTTGTGGTGCCTTTTCTCCTTCTACATCGTCTTTTCACTTGGTGCTACACCCAGTGTCTTGTCTTTTGTCTTTTTCTCTCTGTGACTTTGATTCAGACCTACTGTACACTTCTATTCAAAAGTTTGGGGCCAGTAAGATTTTTTAAAATGCTTTTAAAGAAGTCTCTCATACCCACAAAGGCTGCATTATTTGATCAAAAATACAGTAAAAACATTAATATTGTGAAATATTATTACATATTGTCAATGGTACATGATACTTCTAATAGATGATTTGGTGCTCAAGAGACATTTCTTAAAAAGTTGTAAAAAGTGTTGTTTTGTAGAAATCATGATCTGCATTTTTTCAGGATTCTTTGATCAATAGAAAGTTCAAAAGAACAGAACTTTGAAATAGAAATCTTGTGTGAAATCTTGTCATGTTTGATCAATTTAATGCATCCTTGCTGAATAAAACAATACATTTATTTCCAAAAAATACAAATCTTACTGACCCCAAACTTTTGAATGGTGGTGTACAGTATAAAGCCTTTTGAAGGCCATGCCGTTTGTTGGTTTTGAGATATTTTTCAGACATAATAAAATGTATAAAAAAAATTGTAAGCGACATACTGCTAAAATATAATGAAATATTTACAATTCATATGGTGTGACAGTGACCATTTAGGGGTGCTTTTACAGTTTTTTTTTTCAACTGCTTACACACAAAATCTTTACTTGTCACACAATTTCTGAAAGCTGACACTCAAACACCAGAACCACACACCAAATCTGCAAAACCATACGCTAATTCTCAACCTTTGACTCGGTTTTCAATTTCATAAAACACTTTTTGCAAAACACAACACACAATTCTCTATGTAACACAAAATTTCTAACAGGAATTAATATTATGGCAAAGGCGTTTGCAAATGTTTGCTTTTGAGATGTGTTTGTGATATTTTGAATGCAGTGCTTCATTTTGCAAGAGATGTGAGGCCTTTTGCATTTTGTGTGTGCAATTCTTGGATTTGTGTGTAAAGTTTTGAAAAATTTGAAAAAGTTTTGTAAATGTGTGTAAGCAGTTGAAAAAAACTGTAAAAGCATAAAATGTACTTTTTCAGCATTTTTTTCTGTCTGCTGCCTTTAACATCACAGAATAGTCATTAGTGAAGGGTTTGGACTGTGTGCTTTCTTGTGGTACCATCAGCCTATCATCATTTACATTTATGGCTCATGTGATTCGCTCAAAAGCTTCCTTGACCAGACTTAAGTGCCTATGATCAAAGATGGCAGCAGGCAGGTCTCATGCTTCTGGGGCTCCTGACCCCTCCTGAAAGTCCACTTAGTTAATGCTTCATTAATCAACAAATCTTCACTTGCTGGTTAGCCCCAGAGTTTAATCCTGCAGTCTATTCTCTCTGCTGCTAGTTCATATTACTGTACTTTTTTGTGCTATTTGGTCTGTTTTGTGGTGTGCTTTAATATGATCTTGTTTCATTTTTTCCTATTCACATTGAAGTTCATAAGACTTTCCTTATGGCACTCTTTTTTATATAAATATATTGTCATATATTCAACTGAAAACTTACATTTTGAAAGTTAAAATGACAGAAATTATTGTGTTAGTTTAAATGGATGGAAAAAGAGATCATATAACAAAATGATGAAAACATTTTTTACCGTGTGCATAAGCTTATACTGTACACACACCCATGACTCATCCCTCATCGCTCTGGTTGTTTACAGCCCAATGTCTAACCAGATCCAGGCTTCCCGCACATCATCTCTCATTGTTCTTCTTTCAGTGCTGCCATGTTCACCCCATGAAAACACAGGCATATGAAGTGATGTCCAACCAAAATTAATGTATACGCTGTATATGACAACTAGCTACCTACAGACATCCTGAGTCGTAATCATTTGTTGATCTACCTATACCATCACCCTGATAAAGTCACACTGATATAGTTTTAATTTGATTAATTTATTATTTAAAAAAAAGTAAAATTATATTAAATTAATTTAAATGCATTTAAGTTAAATTTAAAAAGCATTTTTGTTTTTGTGTTTATAAACTAGTAGAAAAATACTGCTTCAGATTATTTCATTCCCTCATGTTTCTCTCACTCACATTAAGGTTGGAGAGCCTTGCTTTGTTAAATTCCAGTGAGGTTTTTTTTTTATAGTTTGTGCTGTATGATACTCTTCCTATGATTATTCTCTGTTGAAAACCACTGAAGAGCGGACTAGATGTGACTTTTTTCAACAAGTCTCCATCTGGCAATCTACTTGTATTCAAATAACCAGAGATGCAAGTTTCATTAAGACTGGAATCCCACTGACAAATCCTCCGCATTAGGAGCCAACTGCTGAGAAAGAGTCTGCTCCTCAAATGATAGTCTTGTTTCTGACTCTGATTTTTGATTAAATATGTGTTTGGGTGTGGAATACCAACTTTGTATGGAGCTTATAATATGACAAAACTACTTGAATTTGAATTGTGTACATTTGAATTATTGACAAGTGTCATTTAACAAAACTAGGGATGGGAAGATTCCCCGATTCGCTCGGTGCATTGGCATAAAAAGTTAACGATGCGATGCATCGGTTTAAAAAGTGTGCATCGGCTACAAGTTGGCATTTATATCGCGATGCATCGTTTCTAACATATTCGCATCTGTAAAAAATCATTTTTAATTCAGTGATTTTAACTTTTAATTTAGTTATTTTAATGCTTTAAAGAGCTATTTTAGATTGTAATGTTCTAATGTTCTGCTATCTGTTCCGCAAACTATAAAAGGTACAGCTGTCATAAAACCTGAGTCAAAAAAGAGTCAAATAATAGTATGTGAGACTATGCATCGAGATGCATATCGTATCGGCCTGAGTCATGAGATGCATATCCCTAAACAAAACTGAATTTTATGTGGCATTTAACATTTTTTTTTACTTGAATATTGAACATTTGAAATGTAACACAATTGATTTTTTTATGGCAGTTTTTTAATAGACATGTATTTTCAAACAGCAGATTTTTGTTCTGAATTGTTCTGAATTACAAGACTGTGAGATGGACAAAAATGTTTTATCCACCTCTGATAATCCCAGGTTATATGATCACGCAGGTTGTTTATGCATTAAACTCGTGGCCACGGGAAAAAAATGTTGTTCCCTCAACATAGGAAGTCATGGCAGAGTCCTGCACGGGTCCTGTCTGATAAACCCGCACCAGCAGTAATTGACAGAGCACTCGACCCGTTATCCGACAGCAACACTATAATTCCGTACCTGACCCGAACCACACACGTATTCTCCTACATGAGGTAGACAAACCTCGTTTATTAAAACTTCTATTCAAATTGTGAATAGCAGGAAAGTAGGCCATTTCGCTGTCGGTGCAGAGGCAGTGCGCAAGCGGTGCTCATGCACCCAAACTTCCACTTCCACGGCTCTTTGCGGCAGTCGCCGCCAGAGATAAAAACATGTTTTATCTTTTTATCGCCTTTAACCTATTAACGGGCAGATTATTAACAACCAATGGAACATTTCACTGAGCTCATGTCGGTGTGTTGAAAACATGATGATCATTTAAAATGTAGCCTAATGGAATTCCCATTGGATGATCCATCAAAAATCTTTTACAGAGATATAAATAAATAAATTAATTAATTAATTAATTAAAAAAAAAATCCAGAGCATGCGTGTTCGAGTTGGTTTGCCAGGTAAAAATACAATTAGGCTACATGTAAAATGTCATTGTTAACTGTGTTTGATATGAAAACTACGCTAGTCATAGTCCAATTAAATGATAAATAGCAAATAACACATATACTGAATTTCCGTTATGTTTTGTTTATTTTTAGTCAAATCAAATGTGACCTTGTTGTTTGTAACTATGGCAATGTCTGCCCACGAGACCGCACAAAACACTTCCACTACGAGAGAAAGCGACAGCCGCGCGGCGATTCCAGGATGTCATAATCTCCATACGATTATCTCGACAAAATTATCTCGTGGCCATGACATATTATCACGCTCCCACGAGTTAATATGACGTTCCCAAAAAATAAATATCTCGTGGCCATGACGTATTAACACGTTTCCACGAGTTAATATGTTGTGGCCACGACAAAACTAGCCTAAGTGAACCGAACATGTCCGCTCGGGTCACCGTAAATGCTTCGTTCGACTTTTCGGAGATCATCTACTCTAGTCCCATGAAATGATAAATAGCAAATAACACATATACTGAATTTCCGTTATGTTTTGTTTATTTTTAGTCAAATCAAATGTGACCTTGTTGTTTGTAACTATGGCAATGTCTGCCCACGAGACCGCACAAAACACTTCCACTACGAGAGAAAGCGACAGCCGCGCGGCGATTCCAGGATGTCATAATCTCCATACGATTATCTCGACAAAATTATCTCGTGGCCATGACATATTATCATGCTCCCACGAGTTAATATGACGTTCCCAAAAAATAAATATCTCGTGGCCACGACTTATCACATTTCCACAAGTTAATATGTTGTTTTCCACGACAAAACTAGCCTAAGTGAACCGAACATGTCACTCCGGTCACCGTAAATGCTTCGTTCGACTTTTCGGAGATCATCTGCTCTTCCCTGTGGATAACCTCTGACCTACTATCTGTACGATCTGAATTTTTGCGTATTGAATTTTGAATATTGAATTTGATGTTCCGAATTTCTTCTTCATCTTGAAAACATGCAGTCTAACAATTCAGAACAAAAAATCTGCTGTTTGAAAATACATGTCTATTAAAAAAACTGCCATAAAAATTCAATGTGTTCAATTTCAAATGTTCAATATTCAAGTAAAAAAAAATCTAATTCAGAACTATGTTAAATTCCACATAAAATTCTGTTTTGTTAAATGACATTTTTTAATAATTCAAATTTACACAATACAAATTCAAATAGTTTTGTCTTATTATAAGCTCCATAACTTTGCTCTCTTTTGGATGCAAATAATATCAATGCAGCAGTATGATTTCATTTGGTTATCCTTTTTGTTAATGCTAATGAATTTTCAGTTGATACAGTTAAAAATCGGTTGATACAATTCAAAATGAAAGGCTTCTACAAATAGAAGGTGAGAAACACTTTAAGGTGATAATGTTTTTTAGAGATATTGGTAGAATTCAAGTTCATGCAAAAATAAAAATTGTTATCATTTACTCACTATCATGGTGTTCCAAACCTGTATGACTTACTTTCTTCTGAAAATGTCTCAGTATTTTGTATACAGGTCGATCTTTGGACCATAGCGTTCTTCAAAATATCAAATTTTCTTCTCTGTACAATGTCATACAGGTTTGGAATGAAATAAGGGTGAGTAAATGATGACAGAATTCTAATTTTTCTGCAATTCTGTAATGCTATTTCAATGCATTTAGCACCTGGTTAAACTAAATTGCAGGCGGTTAGTGAGTAGCAGAGTGATTAAGGGGCTGTTCACATAGAACGTAATTTTGCATTTAACTATGCTGCTTTTCCATTGTTTTTTTATGTGAACATGCTCTAGACAGGCATCTTTGACCATTGCGCTTGTGTCTTTTGCAGGGTTTTGAGCATGACACTGGATTCTAAAAATGCAACGCTAAAGTTAAAAAAGTTCAGTGTCTCTAGACCTTGCGTTTTTTTCCATTCCATGACTCACTTTTTTTAAACGCAAAAATGCATTCTGTGTGAATGGCCCCTAAGACTTTTTGTATGAAAATGCTCCATGCAGTCCACCCCAACTATTTAGTGAATTCACCCTTTTCTGTACAGTATTTCTATATTTTTTTTTCTCTTTTAAAATATAAACTTTCCCATAGAGATTCATCCACTAGTTTTACAATTGTACAGATTATTTCATCAACTTCTCTTCGATTCCTTTATTTGACAGTTTATGCATGCTTCTCCCTGTGTTGTCTTCTTATGAAAGTCTTTGTGGTTTTCCAGAAGAATAATACTCAGCAGGACGTCACATATAACAGCAGAAATAATGTTTTTCTTTAATATAGTGAATCAATCCAAGTCTTCTTAAAACTTCCCCGGAAGACTCTTTTTATTTTTTATTTTACTTGCACCAGATGGAATATCCTTTGGATTTTTGGCTGAAGTTGTCAATTTACCCCAATTCTCTCTATATGTCTTTGTCACCATCCCTTTCACTTGCTTTTCCTCTCTCATGTGCGTATACTGTCTTCCTCATTATGTCAGCTGAAGGTTCTCTGGAATTTTGCAGCTTTTATTTCTCTAACCCTTGAGGGCTGTGCTATCAAGAGACCATTCGTATGATTGACAGAAGAGAAAACTGGAGGCAGCCAAAGCTGTAGACATCCCACTGGCACTTTCTCCAAAGCTGGCTAAGCAACAAGAGGAAGACTGGGCTGGAAGAAAAGAGAAATAATAAATGGCTGTAAGTTTTACTGGAAACATAGATGGTTCTGGCTCATAATCTGGTTCATCTTTCCGTGACTGTCACACCATTGGGTCAGGTGACAAAGACATAGTATGTGAGAGAGGCTCTTAAACCCACAGATGTTTTCCATTCTGTCTGGGCAGACTTGTGAATAGTGCCGCGCGGCCATCAATGGATCACGTTTAAAGACAAACGGCTTGTATTGATCAATGTCCGAGTGTTTTATGTGATTAGTTTCCCAGTAGGGTTTTATGGATATGTATCAATGCAGCAGTTCTGGGAACTAACAGCTTCTGCGCACACATTCCTCCGTTTCCACGCGAATAGTGTCTGGTGCTGATAGCGTAACACATCGCCCATGACTTATCTGTCGTACTTGTCTCCCATTTCCCAGCTGTAAGATTTACCATAAATCAGGGAGATTAACTTTTGCATAAAGGCAAGGAAGTAACCCTTTGAAAAGGAGTTACAAGCACACGGAAACACATGTGTGTTAACGAAATTGACCAAAGTGATTGATTTTTATTCGATTGTGGGATTTCTTGGCCAAGTAAACGGATTACCTCATCTGTAATTCTCATATTTTGGGTATTACACCTCTTTTGAGGTCAGATTTGTGGTCTTGATGATGACTTTAAGAATGGTGTGCCATGAAAATTGCAATTTTGTGGCTTTTATTCCGTATCTGCTAGCTTTGAGGCCATCTATGTGCTCTTTTACTTTTTTATATAAAATTATGAATAGTTTTTAAGTGTTTTTTAAAGCACATATGCACATTTAAAATGTTTAGTCTTTACCTGTACTCTATTCGGTGCCTGATTAGAAATGTTAGAATATCTTTTATGTTGTATTTATTTTTAATCATGAAATCGTAATGATTTTTTAAAATTTACATACATTTGACCTTTGCTTGTTTCATTTGGCAAACTAACATCTTGGCTTCCAAGCTTAGCATAGCACTATAACATTCTAGTGGCAAAAAAGCAATTTTCTCCATTGATGTTCTTTCAAAAGTAGCGGTTCATTCTGACTAAATGAATTATGAATTGAATAAATGAATAAATGAATTGCAACTACCATATAAAAGTATATATTTTGACTTCGTAATGATTTTTTAAAATTTACATACATTTGACCTTTGCTTGTTTCATTTGGCAAACTAACATCTTGGCTTCCAAGCTTAGCATAGCACTATAACATTCTAGTGGCAAAAAAGCAATTTTCTCCATTGATGTTCTTTAAAAAGTAGCGGTTCATTCTGACTAAATGAATTATGAATTGAATAAATGAATTGCAACTACCATATAAAAGTATATATTTTGACTGTGAATGCTAACAGATAGTGCTTTCTCAATATTATAAACCTCTTTGATAGTAAAAGCAAGTACCCATCATTGATTATGGCTGTGATATAAACTAAAGACTATTGACTGTTTAAAAAAATAGAGACATGCCAACTTTCTGCTTTAATGGGAAATATGCCAAGAAAGAAAAGCATGCTTGTCAAGTCTTAATATAAACTCTCATCAGTAAGCAGTTTAAGGGACTAGAGTTCAGTATGGAGTAGTTGAGTAGCACCAGGTGCAGCATGGGGGCTTGAGTCCTGAATGTGAAGAGCTTGGCTGATGGACAGCTCTGAAGCATCACTGGTAGTCCTCAAACACTTTGTCTTGTCAGTGTCATTTTATGCAATCATCCCTTAGGCAGAAAACAATCACCGCTTTTAAATGGTTTAAGCTGCTCCGCAATTCAGATCCAACTGGCTTGCTTTGTTCATTACACTCTCTTTATTATTTCTATCAAGCTTAGGGAAAGACTGAGGAAAGGGTTTGGAAACTCTGATCACGAGGATTTGGATCAAACCCTGTGCCTCCCGTGATGTTTAAACTGTAATGACATTCTAAATTGTCCAACATTAACTGGGGCATCTCCAGTTCCTATCCATCCCAAATGCTCCTCAGGCCGAGGTTGCTGGGTTGGTTTAGTGAATCTGTGTGAGTTACATATGGGGTCTTTTGGAGTACTGACAGGCTTTCACTGTGCAGTTACCAATCACATGGTCCGTGTCTTTCTCTCTTCGCCTGAGATCGTGCTTGTGTCCAGATTCTGATTATGCAAGTGGAGTCTGTTCCAATCCAGTGGAGGATTTCAGCATGTTGTCAGTCTGGCACCGGGAGATCGCTTTCTCCTGGCTGTCAGCGGAAAACAAATGACTTCTACAGTAGGTGGTAACCAGCAGAGCACATTCCGAAATGCTCCTGTGAGATCTCAGAGTGACCCGATATGCCCAGAGATTGCGTTGTGTGAGTAAACGGGTCATTAAATGGTAAAGCAATATCATGTTTGTGACGTGTTGCACGTCTGACCAAACATCACTCCGGGCCCCTGAAATTAGACTGTAGGTAAATGATGCACCAGCTTTGAAGTGGTTCGGGTCCAGGAATATGCTAATCTCCCCCCATTGATCTTGATTGCATGGGATGTCCTGATATAATACCCATCAGCCTGTGTGCTGCACTGCTGTTTCAGCAACACATTAGCCTGCACTGGGGAAGCTGCTTTGAAACTATAGCTTGCCAAGCTCAAGCTACTCATAATTTAGAGTAGTTCAATAACAGCCAAGCTACTCATGAAAAAGTAGTTGGCTACACTACAAGCTACTAATGAAAAATGCTATAAGCTACTAATAATTTAACATAGTTAAACAGCAGCCAAGCAACTCACTGGAAAATGTAGCTACTAACAAAAAAGCTATGTAAATTGAAAATAGTTAAAGGATCAGTACATACATAGACACTGCTGTTCAAAAGTTTGGAGTCAGTAAGGTTAATCGCGATTAATCGCATCCAAAATAAAAGTTTTTGTGTACATAATAAATGTGTGTGTACTGTGTATATTTATTATGTATATATAAATACAAACACATGCATGTATATATTTAAGAAGAATGTTACGTTTATATATTAAATATATTTATATATAATATAAATTAAATGAATATAAATATATACATGTAAATACATGTAAATATTTTCTAAATATATACTGTATGTGTGTGTCTTTATATATACATAATAAATATACACAGTACACACACATATCTTATATAAACAAAAACTTTTAGTTTGGATGCGATTAATCGCGATTAATTGTTGCCCAGCACTTACATTTTATATTTTTATATATATATTTACAGGATTATATATATAATATTTCAGTGAGTTTTGGTGAATTATCAGTTGTTTTTGTTTTACGCCAAATGCGCTCTAAAAAAAAATTTGAGATGGTTTACCATAGTAACAGATTCACTAATATTAATCTGACATTCCAGTGTTACATAGGAGATGAAGGACAATTTACAAGAGTTGGAACTTCTGAAAGATAGTTTGGCAATGAAGCTGTGTATGCAATAAAATGTCACTTTAAAAACAGTGATGTAGAATTTGGTTGCACTACACCTCTAGTCACTAGAAAAAGTACTGTTTTTCACATATTATATATGTTTGGACACAACATTTTTCTTAGTACTAATTTTGCCAGAAATGTAAAGAAGATCTAAAAAAAAAAAAACTCTTTAGAGCTGATGCTCATTGTTTATAGCTAAGTACTTTCACCCTGGGGCTAATGCTAGCTCATTCCTTTTAGCTCCCAGGAGGGCTGCCCAGCGGTGGGCCTGGCTGTTGTCTTGCTAAGGAGGGCTAACCAGAGGAGAGACTGCCTTTCAGTTGCATCAGATGCTTTGTTCTGCTCTGGTGTTTGTTGTGCTAATGGGAAAGGTCCTTGTATTACAACGTCCATGGCCAGCGCTCACCCTGGTTCATTGCCCCGTCTCCAGCCTGTCTACACCTGGTCTATACCGGGCCATCTGGGTCCCTGGAGCCTGAACAGAGTTATCACATTACAGCTCGGCTTCCTGAGACTGGACGGTGGGGTAGGGGGTGGAGGATTTGGGGGTGGCTTGGTTCCTGTTCCCCGTAGTGCACTCAGGTGGAGTTATTCAGGTAGAGGCCGGTTGATCCTTTTATATGGATCAGGTGACACCTGAGAAGGTGAAACAGCCATGTTCCTCTACCATGGATCTTCTCCATATCTCTCTCTCACTCACTCAGGTTTATTCTCCTGTCTGAGGTATTCTCCAAGCCAAGTCAAACCTCAGCATTTGGGCCGGGTTCAGCGCCCACCTCCAATCACAGTTTATGGTCGGAATCATCAGCCTGGGCTTTTCCCTCACAATTCTCCCTGTCATTAAAAAGCTTTATCGTCTCTGGCCCAGCTAGCCTCACATTTTCCATTCACATCCAAGTGCAGACGTAATTATGCTAATAATTCAGTAAGGTCGTCAGGCAGTGCTCGAACCCAGGAAGATCAGGCAACTCTTCATAAAGACTCAGCCAGCTGTTCATTTTATTTAATTGCTTGAAGGGGACCGTACAATTAGATAGTAATTATGACCTCACAGAGTTAAAGACTTTGTTCATTTCCAAAGTTTCTTTTACTTGACGTCAATAGTGCCTTTTGTTGCTTTGATTAGAAAACATCTGGCAAGAACATATAGGTCTGTCTATCTATCTATCTATCTATCTATCTATCATCTGTCTGTCATTTTTTCTAGCTTTTTATTATTATATGTCTATCTGTCTATCTGTCTGTCTGTCCGTCCATCCGACCAACCGACCGACTTCTGATTTCTTCTGACTTCTGATTTAAGTTGATAGCAGTATGCCACTATTTGATGGTATTTTATGGGATACAATACTTGGGATACAGCTCAGTTTATTGCATTCTTCAAAAATATAATGGCAGAAAATATGATGAGTAATTATAGTATAACATGGCTCACATCAATAACAGGAACAGCATAAAAAGCCATAATTTCAGTTTTAGGAAACAAATCATACAATCATATTTGATTGCATGGTTGTGTACTTCAGTTTGCATGATTGTAAATTCAGTTGTAGTCATCTTTCTCATATGCGCAAAACCAGATCCCTGGCACCTGTCCCAGGTTGGGTATCCCACTGAATACGAAGACATTTCAGTCGCCCTCCATTAAATCTGAGATGTGTTATGATTTATAAGTGTGTGTGATTTTTAAGGTGCAGTCAAAATATAAAAAATCTTTCCTTTTGAGCATTCTTGGATAAAATACGTTTTTTTTTTCTGTGCTGAGAGTAAAATGTACGTGTAAATTTTTTGCTTTTTATTTAATTTCTCTTTTGCATATTTTAAGAGTAGTTTTTATATATGTAAAATAGTGAAAATCAAGATCTTCATTTATTATATTAGTACAATAAGTGAAGAGAAAGAACGTAACACTGAAACCAGACTAAAACCTGTAACCTTTATGTGCTTTCAGATGCATGTACTTATTGTGAATGCTGTACCAGAGGCTTTCCTGTGCGTTCTCGCTTGATTTTTCAGGTGTACTGCTTTCCTTTAAGGTCATAATTAACAAATGTTCCCAATTAAAGCTGCCTTTGTTGTTTGGCAACATTAGAAAGGTAATCTCCAAATTACACTGCAATTTGCCTAATATTTCATGATTAGCTAATGATGGGTAGCTTGCAGATGTGGACATCTGTTTTGATATAGTCAGCTGACCTGTGTCACACCAGTGGAAATGTATTATAAATAGGGCTGTCATTCGAAAAAAATGTCCAGATTAATTATATGGATATACTGATTAGCTAATCAGATAACTCACAATTAATTTCTTATATAAATATTTGCTGAAAAAATGCCCCCAGATTAATATAATTTAAATACGTCATTGTGTCAGATGAGTAATTAATTGAAAATACATTACAAAAAGTGGTTTTAGGAGTGTGTGTGTGTGTGTGTGTGTGGTCATATAGTGTCTTCCATGTTAAAAGGGATGATTATACAACAAAATGTGTAATGTATAATGTCACATAAAGGTAATGTGACACTTGTAAAATATATTTAGATGATCCTAATTTGGGGCCACACTTGACTTGGATGAAAGTGACAGGTCATGCTATAATGAGTAATGGTCATAATGTAACGAGCAGATGAAGAGAGCTGTCATAGATACATCACTAATGAGTGTAATTCGCATTTGCAGTCAATGTCATCGTGGAAGAGGCATTAAACCACCTGCCCCTGCAGCTGCTGGTTTTTACCCCAGCAACGGTAGCATGTGGTGGTTTATGTGTGTGTGTGCACACTGTCACACAAGATTGTTCATTGGCACTAACTAGTGTGTGTGTGTATATCAGCAGCTCATTAAAGTGGCATGTTTTCTAACACCAGACATATTTAACATTAAATTAACACCCAGTTAACGTAATAACACCTCTGTGTTCACACTTTGACGCTTGTCTATCTCTTTCTTCACCCTTTCCCTCTATAGCTATGAGATTTGTGTATTTATTTCACACCACCACTAGAGCTCTGTTCAAATAAAACCTAGGGAGCTTCTCTGCTGCCTACATGTGTGGCTGCCTTCTAAGACAGCATCCTATCTCTCATGGAGCCTCATAAGTGAACAATTAGGAAAGCTCTACACAGAAAGCAAATTCAGCAAACAGTTCAGCATTAGCTTGTTGCGTTATACACTAATAAGCTTGAAAATAAATAGAACATGCAAATAGCAAGGTGTACCTAATAAAGTGGCCAGTGAGTGTATATATATATATATATGTATATGTGTGTACAGTATATATATATATTTTTTTGTTTTGTTTTGTTTTGTTTGTTTGTTTTTGAAAAAACAAAGTATTTCACTATGCATTCTGGGATTGCCTCCCCCGAATAAACCTACTTTTTGGAACAGGCATTGTGGAGAGACCAGTGTCACGGTGCGTGCGGGGAGATGAAGCGAGGACTCAATTGCAGGAGAAATGGTTATTTATTTTGATAATAACAATGAAACAAAAACAAACTCAAACCACCCCGAAGGGGAAAAACAGACAGGCAGGCCTAAAGCTGCACACATGCAGACACGAAACACACACAATGAGAAATGACGGATCAGCACAGGATGACAGACACAAGGAGAATAAATGGGAACCAAACGAGGAGGCTAACGAGGGAGACACAGGTGGAGCAACTAAAACAATAACGAGGTAACAAGATGGGAGGGGCAAGACAATAGACAGGAGAGAGCACATGGCGACAGACAAACACAACACAAGCCATGTGCTCACAGAACACAGTCATCTGGTGGCCCTCCTGGGCACACCCGCTGCAGACTGCGACAACCAGTGAGGCCATAAAAAGCAGTATATATTTTTATTTTGTGTAATATTTCTGAATGATCATCCCCGAATGGAAGCACACCTTTCTGTTTTTGGCATTCATGGACTAGGTAGAGCAAGATGTCCACAAAAAGTGACACCCACCCCCCCCTTGCTGTAGTTTCAGCAGAACTCTGAGCCTGTCAGCACACTGGAGATTTATCCTGCAATGTGAGCCCAGTCAGCAGGGAGTCTGTGTGATCCATTACTAGAACTCTACATAGAGATGCACTCATGCACAGATGCAAATGCACACACATATGTGAGCATATGTTTGCTTTGGTAGTCGTTGTTGACCGTAGTCTTTGTCTTCAAGGTTGTAAGAGTGTATGTGCACTGTTTTAGAGTTTACTTGAGATTATGCTGTCAGTCAGACCAAATGGCTTTTTAAAGCAAGTTAGTTTATACAGCAGCCATCTTGGAAAACCATTTTCTAGTCATGCAAGTACAACTTCTGTCTTCATGAATGTGACTAAATCTGACTGAAATTGTTTAGCTCAAATCAGGCTAAAGAAAGCTGTATTTTTTTTAGGTTGGTCAAGCTAGAAGCTATGTTGAGCTAATGAACAAGTGTATTCTAGTAAGAATTGTTTGGAAGACCAAGCAACGACTTTACTAGTAAGACAATTGCCACTTTTTAATGAAAGGTGGGATCACATTGTTCATTACAGCAAGTTGATTCACTTTGCAGCCATCTTGGTAATTGACAGTTATTTTCTACCCTTGTGAAAAAAGAATTGCACTTAATTGTATTGAACGTTCACTTGTTTTAAAAAATACTTTTAATTTACAAGTGTATTAAAAACACTGCATATAATGTTATATTAATGAAATGAAAAGCCACTCAAGTGTACTTATGACTACTTATTACTATTTCTTAACACACTTTAAAGTACATTTTAAATGATTATGTTTTAATAATCTTTTGTTGTGCTTTAAACAATTACACTTGTTTTGTTGACAACCATACTAAAGTAGTGTTATTTGATATTATATTTTTAAGTTAATATATTGTAATGTACTAATTATTATAAATGTGTATTAACCATATTTTAAAGACAATATAAGTAATTATGAAATTACATGTAAATATGTACTTAAGTCCTTACGTGGATCAAAAAAACACTCTGAAGCTCAACTAATTGCATTAAATATACATTTAAACTGTAATACATTTTCCTTTAATTGCAGTTAGCATACAGTTAAATGTGCAAAATTGTTTTGTTCACACTGAAGTATATTCTTTTAGTTTATTATTATCTGTAATAAGTACTCTTTTTAAAAGTATGATAAATTTTACTTTTTCATAAGTGTAGTCAGGCAAGTACAACCCATATTAACTAAATTGCTATCATATATTTAGACCAGGGCTGTTCAAACCTGTTCCTGAAAGTCCACTGTGCAGTTTAGGTCCAACCCTAATTATACAGACCTGAACCAGCTGATCATGGTATTCAGATTCAGTAGAAACTTCCAGGCAAGTATGTTGGAGCTGGTTGGAGCTCCGGGATCAGGATTGGACACCCCTGATTTAGATTCTTTAGCTCAAATCACATACATCTGCAGACTAGACTAGACTACGTTCTAGAGTAAGGACTAAATCAGGTCTTTTGCATTAAGCTGATTGGAAATGTCTTCACAGACAACCACCATGCTGAGTGTTGGGATTTCTCCCATTCATTTTTCAGTCATTAATTTAGTCTGTCTCCATTTTATACCATCTCTGATTAAGTATACGTAAAAAAGGGAGAGAATTGAACTAATTCCGTACATTCCTGGAGCACCTTGCACCTCTTTTCAGACTCCATTACTGCCCCAGTCCATTGTTTATTGTGTTCTGTAGTAAAATGATGAAAATATCCCCGGTCTGACTCAAAGGGGGCCATTGTAAGACGAGCATCACTAACTCTGAACCTGTCAACACTTGCCCATATTGTGCTGCTACACTATAATAAAATGTCCTTTGTACAGTAACAAGTCTGTAATCTTCATATATTAGAGGCAGTTTTACCTGCACACTCCTGAACACACACAGAGCGCTAATAGCAACATGACCGTCTCTTTAATTTCACACACTTGCTGTATGCTTTATCATAGTTCTCACAAAAGTGAATTAAGGCCAAAATACTGAACTTAAAACGTATTTTAAAAAAATGTTAGATCAGATTACTATCCATAATGTTTTGTTAGTTAACCTTAAAACTGTATTAAATTAAATAAGGGATCATGTACATTTGCACAAAATAATCTATCTATCTATCTATCTATCTATCTATCTATCTGTCTATCTGTCTGTCTGTCTGTCTGTCCGTCCGTATATACGTATGTACGTACCATGATAACACCACAGTCTGAAATATGCCTCTCTTTGACTTTCTGTTCTGGCTGTGTATCTACAGGGGCAGAGATTCCTTCAGACCCAAACGTGGTGGCCGCCTCCAGTTGGAACATGTCCAGCGGAGCTGAAAGAGGTGAGTTTTAGCCCAGCTCTGTTAGGCCACTCAGGGACACCATTAGGACTAGAGTAATGTGAAAGATCGGCAGCGATTGCTGCGTGTTTTGTCTGGAGATGAATGTTAGTTTTGATTGCCAAAGCAGACAGCATTTCTAGCAGGTACACGTGAGCTCTAGGATGGCAGCATTTTGAAAGAGCCTTAAGTCATCCCAATTCCTCGGTCTGGGACATTATGCACTAATTTGGGGGTTTCCGTTGTCATGGTAAACCTAGATCTGCTGTGTCTGTGCTATCATTTTAGATGCAAGTTGGAACAAAAGTCAGGAGAATTCAAGCAAGATTGTATTTTCCATAAGATTTCACAGTGCCCACGTACGATAACTCCATTTAATTTCTCTCTCATGAATGCACATGCACAAATAACTACAAATACATAATATAAGCACTCTGTTCCATTCTTTCCATTACAAGCCACTTTTCTGTCATTCTTTTATTTGTCGTTTCATTTAAGTGTATTCCCTGTCTTGAATAAAACTCAGTAGTAATTAAACTAATAAGAGAATTGGAGTCATTATGTCCGCTATGTGATTTCTCCAAATTGTCCTAATTGCTTTGGGATTAATATTTAAATCTCAGTCAGATTTGTTGCCGGGTGTTTGAATACAGCTGTCAACACAAGAACTTTCTTCTGACTTTGAGGCTTTTCCTTTTGACCAGCAGTTGACTTATGCTTTAGGTCAGAAAACAGAAAAGGTTTAAAGAAACAAAAGATCTCACAGTGATTCCTGTCTGCTAGATACATATCTTTTTTGTATATGGGTGTTTCTTCAACTGTATATTAGCTAAAGTAAGCTCTTTTAAAACTTACTTCACACTCTCACTAGTTTATTTGATTTGTCTTTTTTTTTTTTTATTACAAATGCTTGAGGTAAAATATCATTTTATGTGTCTCAAATAAACTCAATACTATCATATTTTTACGCTTTTTGCAACTTTTGTAATTTTAGAAAATTAGGCTTTCGTTTGGATGTTGTACTTTTTAATTAAGAAAATTACTCTGGAAATGATTAACATTTATTCTAGGTATATTTACCTTGATTTTTCATAGTTTTCTTCAAATATAATGTCTAATACTTTAACATGCTGTTCAAGACTTTGTTTCTGTCTTTTATTAGAAGCTAAGTACAGAGGGATTTTCACACAATTAGCACTGAAATCATTTTTGATTATTTTATATTTAAAGCCTGCGGTATCATATTTAATACATAACTTTCTAAGACCTATAAATTATCAAACTATTCAAAACTGCTGGTTTAAATCTAAAAATATCCACATTTAGGTTGAGGCACCTGATTTATTTATTTTTTGAAATTTTCTTAGAATTTCTTTTAGATTTTGACTAAAGGTTCAACAAACTGCCCAATTTAAAAAAATGTGATTCTTCAGACTAATATTTATATTTTACAGAGGCTTTACAGTGTTAAATTAGATGTCATAGTTTTTATGACATGCATTTTCATGAAAGGTAAAAATATCAGCAATTGCAGAACAACATGATAAATACCACACAGAAACCTTAGCAACTACCCATAATGCTCTAGTATCATGTCGTCAGTCTTTTCTGAAAATCTATCTAGTTCTATAATGCTTTGAATAAGTATACATTTTAAGTGATATAAAATTGGACATTTTGTTGCATTCACTTGTAGATTCCACATCCAAGAAAGAATATGCACATGCCTTCCTATTTATCTCAGTGGCTCCATTGAAACTGATGTAGCAGAAATGGTATGATAGACTCGGACATCCATTTCCCTCACACTCCCCTCCAATAACTATCAGCACAGTAAACATAGAGCCTACTGTCCACACATCCACACTGCCAACAAAAGATGCCATTGTCTCGATCCTGCTAACTTTAGATGGTCAAATTACTTCTTCCAATCATCTGCCGAACTTTGATAAATAAACAACTGAATTACATGTATGTGTGGGATTGTGTGCAGCTTGTTCCTTCTGGCTGAAGTTCCTAACCAGTCACCGCATCCTTACATCATTAAAAGGAAGTGGAAGTGCCCAGAAGATTAGGCTTGTCAGTCAGACAGCATTATGGGTCGGAACTGATCCTCCCTGTGGTTGGATTCTTCATTCGGTTCCATTTTTTGGAGAGCCATATTCGTATATTGTTGTAAGAGAGCTGATGTTTGGATGGAGGAAATTAAGATGGAGGGATAAAGAAGAGCTCCGCCAGGGGAAGGACGGGATCTTTTCCTCCAGCTGTCCTCAGACCAGACATGTCTGTAGAAAGAGAGGAGGGAAAAGAAAAGGGAGGAGGTGTGAATGGACAAGCGTAAGGATAAAAGGGAGTGGAGTAATAGTTGGATGGTGTGTATATTAGTCACTTGTCACCCAGACCTCAGGTATCTCACTGTGGTTTCATATGTTGCGATGGGGACCATAGGAAATGACTGAGGCCCCAAAAATCTGCACGATTAATGTATTTTGTGGATTGAATTTTGAATCTTGAATCTTGAAAAAGGACTTGCCTTTGCAGCACTTTCTAATGCAGATGTTGTCAAAGTTATTTTGTGTGGAAAAAAATAATATAGTAGCTATATTGATATTATAAAGACAGGAGGTTGTTTGCATAATTAACAATTAGCTTTTATATTATTATTGTTGTACATAATATTGCAAAATTAAATCATTGGAAAATTAAAATGGAATTGTTATTATAAATTATTGTAAAATTATTAAACCTTTATATTATTATTGTTAAAAAACAAATTTGCTGTAAAAAATAGGATTGTCAATATAACAAAATAATTTGTTAATAATTAACAACATTAACAATTAACAGTTAATATACAATCTCGTGATCATGAACCATATATATATATATATATATATATATACAGTATATACCGGTTTGTTATTTTTATCTGAAATTTTCCATGGACACCTTGGATTTTGAAAACCCCTATTCTGAATGTTTTTGGATTAATAGGGTCACTTTAATTTTTTCCCATACTCTTGTTAATGTTGTGGTCAACAAAATCCTGCTCAAATCTACCACCAGATTCCTGGTAACCCTAGATGCAGTTTGCTGAGCACTGCTGTCAGGTCACAGGTGTTGTTCAGACAGCGCTAGGGTTTCTGAAAGGTGAATGGTAGTCAGAGGAATTCAAGCCCTACTACCACAGCAGGACTAATATTGTGGATGTACCTGCACAGCTGTGGGCCCTGCGGCTGCTTAGCCTGCCTTTAACCCCGAGGGGCCACACTCATGGCTCCCTCTCAATATACTTTTATTAATTTTCTCGTCAAAGTCACATTCCTTGCACTGCACCAGAGTCTGACCTCCTGTGAGAAGATGCCACTGAATTTGAAGAGAGAGGGAAGGAGAACTATTCCAACCACTATAAATTCAGACTTCAGTGAAGTAATGTGGCATAACATGTCAATCAACAGTTTGTATTTTCTAGTTTTACCATTATGATTTATCATATCATATACCTCATAGATTCACAGACCAATTTCATTGCCTTACAGACTTGTATAGTGCATAACAGAACAAAACTCTTTAGGTGGCTGTGACTTTTGAAAAAAAAATTTCATTCCAATGAATTTCTTTATCGTCAAAAAATGAATAAATAAAAATCGGGAATTGAATATACATATATATATAAACAGAATATCTGAATAAACACATCAATTAGATGTCTTCAATAGAGGAATGAACTACTCATCTCCTGAAACATAGTGAATGGCATAATTGAATCAGAAACAGCAGTTTAATATAAAAACTATTTATATAAAATAAAATTAATAAATAAAAATTATAAAATGAAATATACCTTTCTTGAAATATTTATTTATTATCATTTAAAAACAATTTCTCTATGGAAAAAAATGTGGGGGGTTTTTTTTGTTATGTTTTTTTCTTTTGGAACCCCACTTTTGCACTGCATTATTTATTCATATATATATTTTTAGTAATTTATTTAGTTTGTAATAGTAATTAGTCACTGCACAATGCCCTAGTAGTCTATTAGACTCTTTTAATCATGAGCAAGTATTGACAGATTGTTGGACTGTATGTTTGATATGCTCATAGTAAATCCGTGCTGAGTGAGAGGAAAAGTTTACTTTCACTCTTTGCTTCTTGGCTGCACCAGTAGGGCTTGTCGGGATGCCATCAAGAGCCTGTCAGAGCATGTCTGCCAAACCGATCATATGACTCCACAGGAAGTCCCAGGGAACTTTACAGAGGTTAAAGTTATTTGTATGAAACAACTTTGACTGTTTATTTTTTGCCAAGATGATCTCATTAGTATTCATAGGCATTTGTACACTAAGTGTACACTTTTTATTTTAACATTTTTGTATGGGTGGACATACACTGAAATGTACAATAATGTATTGACAGCATCTAAAACTTAAACCATTTTATGTATTACTTTAGTATATACAACCTGAAGAAGTACAACATATGTGTAACAAAGTGTAACATTGTCAGTTTTATGATGTAACATTAATGTGTTTCATTTATTTACTGGTTTATATGCGTGTTCTATCACAATCTTTGGTTTGGGTGTTAATTTTGGACTGTACATTTCAGCATCTATTCAAATGTATGAAAATGTATTTGTGCTAAAACCACACATTGTTTTCGCAAACACACACATACCATTGTATATCCACTCTTACCCTAATTCTGGTTGACGTCCTTCACCACAAAGTGTTTCAACTGTAACTTTCCCATAGATTTGAGCATTCCCCTCTATGGCCTTACTCAGACCAGAATGGGTCAGATCTGCTGAGCTCACTGCAAGCGCTTTTATTTCCCTCCCACCACTCATGAAATATTGGGGGTTGTCATGTTTTTGCTGGCCCCTTATCAAAGTTAGCTGTAGGCCTGGCAAGACAGATTTTCTGGAGACAGAAGGTTCCAGAAGCTTCAAGAGGTTTTGCCGTCCCCTCTGGCAATATCCAGCCCGATGAGACAAACTAATGATTTACCACCTAGTGGCAACCACTAAATATCATGTAAAGAATTCCTAACCGGCAGCTTAGAGGTTTGTTGCACATTGTATGCTCGTATATAGTTTCAAATACACACAAACAGTCTCGGAAAAACCCTCTCGGAAAGACTTTTGACTTACTACATGTCAAATAATGGCGGTTTAAAGGATTAGTTCTGTCATTATTGCTCACCTTCATTCTGTTGGATTTTTTAACCCTATTCCCTTTGGGTAATTTGAGTAAGTTAGCTTTAATCGACATTTTCAATAACTTTTCTGCCTTGTCCTTTCAGATCACTTTCTAAGGCTGGATGCTCCAATGAATAACATCACTACCTCCCTCGGACAGACAGCTGAGTTACATTGCCACGTTTCAGGGAATCCACCACCCACAGTCCGCTGGCTTAAAAACGATGCCCCTGTGGTCCAGGAACCGCGGCGTGTCTCTTACCGGCCCACTCCGTACGGCTCCCGACTGAGAATCCGAAACCTGGACACCACGGACACCGGCTACTTTCAGTGTGTGGCTACCAACACCTATGGCACAGTATCTACCACAGGGATCCTGTTTGTCAAGTTTGGTGAGTGTTTTTGGAATTTAACAATACCTCGATGATTTCACAATCAGGTGACCGATGATGCATTGCAGAAAAACTTCAGGTCTGTGTGTTTAAACACATCCCAGAGGGTCATCTTTGCTAGCTCAGGAGACATTAGGGGGTCCTCAGTTATGTGTTTTTAAAGTATCGACTTTGTCTCAGTTGTTTCCCTGAAAATTACTCTAGAAAAACAAATGCAACAAATGCCAGGAAACCAAATTCCAACATTTGCAAATTGCTGCATTGTGTTAAGCCTGTTGCTGACTGTGTGAACCAGCCTTAAAGGGTTAGTTCACCCCAAAATGAAAATTCTGTCAGTAATTACTCACCATCATGTCGTTCCAAACCCGTAAGACCTTCGTTCGTCTTCGGAACACAAATTAAGATATTTTTGATGAAATCCGAGAGCTTTCTTACACTCCGTAGACGGCAACACAACTATCACGTTCAAGGCCCAGAAAGGTAGTAAGGACATCGTTAAAATAGTCCATACGTGACATCAGTGGTTCAACCTTAATTTTATGAAGCTACAAGAATGTTTTTTTGTGCACATGTGTCATGGTACTCTCGTGAACACTCGTTGAAGACTGACACGGAACAGAAGAATTGTTGAATAAAGTCGTTATAATTGTTTTCTTTGCACACAAAAAGTATTCATCGAAGCTTCATAAAATTACGGCTGAACCACTGATGTCAAATGGACTATTTTAACAATGTCCTTACTACCTTACTGGATCAAAAATATCTTCATTTGTGTTTTGAAGATAATCGAAGGTCTTACGGGTTTGGAACGACTTGAGGGTGAGTAATTAATGACAGAATTGTCATTTTTGGGTGAACTAACCCTTTAAAGGGAAAGATAGTTCACCCAGAAATGCAGATTTTCACCGTTTACTCATTCTCATGTTGTTACAAACCTGTATGACTTTCTTTCTTCATAAAAGAACATATTTTGGAAAATATCTCTTTCCCTGTGTCTTTGCCTGATTATGTCTACATCCCTACTATATAGTAGGGCAATAAACAGTATGAGAACTGGGTAGCATTTCCAAATTTGTACTATTCATAACAAACAGTAGGTACAATTTCCAAAGTGTGCATCCAATGCATACTTGACTGTCTCATGAAGCCATAAGTCACATGTAATATGTCTAAATTTCATTCATACTACATACATGTATGCTATATAGAACATACTGTTTACTGGTTATGATGTTCATTCCTCATCGAATGTAGTACCTACTCAGTATGCGTTTTTGGACACACCTTGTGTTTTTTGTTGGTGCTGTTTGAACTCCATTGACTTTAGTTTTATGAACAAAAATAATTGATATTACAGTCTTTCTCTGGAGAAAAATCTAAGTAGCAGTAGAATTCAGTAAAGATTTCATATTGTCTTAAAATAATGTCTTTGTTATCTAGGAGAAACAATTTCCAAGTATTACACACCCCATATAATTTTTGATCTGTTGCAAAGCAGTGGTCCCTCCGTTTGGAATGACGACCCTTGAAATGTCCTGATGCCCTGAATGGCAGAGAAACTGTGTAGGTCTGATGAGGTCACTGTAGTTATTCTCTATTCCATGCCAAGGAGCCATATTGGCTGCATGTGTTGTGCTTCTTTGTGGGCAATTTGTGCCTAACATGTTGTTGAAAATCTCCGCTCTCTCTTTCTTCCAGATCCGGCTCCCACCCCTCTGCCTGGAAAGCCTTCACCGTAAGTCCATTTTCCTTTCCTCTGTGCCGTACCCCATCTAAAATCTTCCATTAAATATAGCAGAGCAAAAACTTGCATAAGCAAATGATTTAATTGCTCTTTCAAGATTTGTCTGGCTAAAGCTTTTCCATTTTATGTGTGAGTGAGTGGATGAGGTAGACCTGCACAGAAAGGAATGCATGCTCTTGTCTGTAAGATAAAATTTGTTCAACAAGGATGAATTAAATTGATCAAAAGTGACAATTTACATACCATTTATTTCATTGTTACAAAAAATTACATTTTAAATAAATGCTGTTCTTTTGTACTTTCAATTCTTCAAAACAGCCTCTAAAGCTTGTATCCCAGTATCCACAAAAATATTAAGCAGCACACTAATGACAAGAAATGTTTCTTGAGCACCAAATCAACATATTAAAATTATTTAGAATAATGTAATAAGTAATGGCTACTGGGAATTTAGTTTTGCCATCACATAAATCAATTACATATTAAAATAGAAAACATTTATATTAAATTGTAAAAAATATTTCACAAAATTATTTACTTATATAATTTATAATTTTATATTGTATAATTTATAATTAAATAGTATATTTTATTATTAAATTAAATCATTATTAAATATTTAAAAAGTTATAAACTGTTGACAAACTATAAACACTGCATTTCAGTATTCAGTATAACTTATTTTCACTGTTGTCAAATTAAAGTTTTATATTAGAATTGAGATAATTTGAGATTTACAATGAAAAATGACAATGAAAGCTACATTGCAGAGCTCATAGTTCATTTCAGATGTGTATGAGGAACTATTCTTAGATGTGGTAATTAAAAACTGTTCTTTGCTTTTCTGATTTATAGCTTTACAGTGAGCCTTCCAGAAACTTCAGCAGGTCAATTCTAGGTTAGCAAAGACAAATGAAGATGTTGTCCATGTTGCTTGCATGTGTCTTGTTTAAGGCTGTAGGAACTGCAGTATTTGTATGTCTAACTTCATTAAAATCAGCCAGCACCTGTTTGTGCTAAAATGTACAACCGGCCTCACCACATGTTTCTGTTTCAACCCACTCAGACTACAGACAGTGCATTAATACACTGCCTTCATGTTTCTCTTTTAATCTTACCATATTTCCATGCTGCAGGCTTCAACACCTACTGTAGCCACTTAGCATGGGAGCGTAGATTTATGATAGCATTTTTAATTTTTTTTAGATCCTGGTAATACTTTCAATTTAGTGCTATAGTTTTCGCCCTCACTAGCATCTTCTCATATTATGTAGCAAGTTGACCCACTGTTAGGAGTAAACAGTCACGTGGTTTTTATTTACAGTACTGATGCGAATCTCAAAGTAGTGCAGATTACATTTCTAAGCTTTGTGGATTGTCTCCATCCAAATCAAAGACTGAACCCCTGACCGTTTGACGTGACTGGCCGCGCTCCAAATCACATTAATATTGATTAAAGTCCACAAACCCGTCTGTGTGCCTCTAAGCCTCGTACAGACGACAGCACGGCTCGTTTTGGACTAGCTGCCGTCATTGCACTGAGGTGCGCAGAGATCCCTTTGAGCCATATGTTGGCCTGTTGGTAACCATTAGTGTCATCATCAAAGAAAGTCATCATGTCAGCTTCCATCAAGAGGAAAAGGGTCAGTATGCTGTCTGTTTTTCTTTACGCTCTTTCTCCTTTATGTGCCTCCTTTTTTTCCGGATACGTATCGAAGTGTCAGCCTCGTCTTGGTGAGCGGTACCTGGTAAAGAGAGTGTGGGGAGAGGGTGTCCCTTGTGTGGTGTTGTGGCTGGGACTCTAATGAAATTCTTCCTTTAATGAACTCCAGAGCAGAGGTGCGTTTGCAAGCCTGGTGTCAGTGCGTAGACTGAGAGCTGAACTGGCCACAGCTGGTCTTAAACTGGCCTTGTAGTGGGGAAGAGAGGAAATATGAGCGAAAGTGTGGAGGGGTATTGATGTCTAAAGAGCAAAAGGTCAATGAATGGCAGGGTAAAAGGGATGAGGCACAAAAAGGAAAGAATGAAGTGACACATTCATAGATTAACAGTATGGAAGCTTGTTTTTGTCCATCCTGAGAAATAAGCAAGGTTTTACCATTTTGAAAGCTAGTGGTTTAGTGCTGGGAAAAGCAGTTTTGAAAGAATCTGAGTATTATAGCCTGATAAAATATCCCTCACTTACAATTGTGACTTTTTTTCTCATATTTGTAAATTATGTAGCACTAATGCAACTATATTTCTTGTAATTGCAACATATTTTACACTTGTGGCTTTATTTGTCATATTTGCAATTTCATGTCTCACAAATGCAACTTTATTTATTGGAATTTGCAACTTAATTTTTATGTATTGTGATTTTATATTTTAGAATTGTGACTTTATTTCTCATATTTGCGACTTTATGTAGCACTAATGCAACTATATTTCTTGTAATTGCGATGTTATATCTTACAATTGTGACTTTATTTCTCATATTTGCGACTATGTCTCACAATTGCTACTTTAGTTGTTGTAATTGTAACTTAATTTTTACATAACTGCAACTTTATATCTTACAGTTGTGACTTTATATATCATATTTGCAACTTTATATCTCACAAATACAACTTTATTTATTGGAATTTGCAACTTAATTTTTTATGTAATTGTGACTTTATATTTTACAATTATGACTTTATTTGTCATATTTGCAACTTTATTTCTTGTAATTGCTACTTAATTTTTATGTAATTGCAACTCTATAATTTTTACAATTTTGACTATTTCTGTAATTGCAACTTTATATCTCACAATTTTTACTTAATTATTCCATAAATGCAACTTATTTTATTTCTCATAATTGTGACGTATCATATATAACTTTTTTAAAATTGTAACTTCACATTCTCACAACTTTGACTTTTTTTTTTTCGTAAATGCAACATCTCACAATTGTGACTATTTCTCATAACTGTGATTTTTTTTTCCCTGTTTTTTTCTGTAGTTGTGACTTTATGTCTCAAAATTGTGGCTTTCATTAAATGAATAAAAACAGTTGAAACATATTTCAAAATATCCTCTTTCCATGTTCCACAGAGGAAAGAAAGTCATACATGTCTTGAATGGCATGATGATGAGTAAATGATGACAGAATTTTCATTTTTGGGTGAACTATCCCTTTAAAAATTTGACCATAATGGAGTCCCATGAGCCCTTTATGACACTGGAGGTTGTTTGTTTGATGAGGGCGGATTTGGCTTTGATTCAGTGATGTGAGGTTAACTCTGCTTTATCTGTTGTAAGCGGAATGGCTTGAATAAGGTGAGCTGGTCTCAAAACAGCAGGTAGGGGCAGCGTCTACATACAGTCCCCTTTTGTGTCTAGCGCGTCTCAGATGCTCACCACAGCTGCACGTCATGATTGCTCACACTGAAGACCTTATTCATTGACTTTTTAATAAATGCAATATGTTTTCTTCCCCTTTTCACTGCCTCTCACTTTTAACATTGCCTTTTTTATGGGGACCACCTGGAAAGGAGGTAATCGAACACCATGGATGAGGAATGGGCATGAACCTTGAAAGAACAAACAATGGTCACTGTTGTTCTGGCCCAAATGTCAGCCATCCTGTAGGGGAGAGAGGTCTCAGCATCACACCTCTTTCACTCATTCTCTCACTCATTGATGCTATTGATGTTTTTGGGAAGCACGGAAGGAAGAATTTAATAGAACAGACTTTTAAAGGAGATAAATGACTCATCAACCAACATTTCCTGTGCTTCATTGAAGCATCCCACACACAAAATTTTTTTTTGATGATATTCATAGCTATTTCATATTTCATAGCTTAGGTTTTACTGGTATTTCCTAGAACAGTAGTTCTCAAACTTTATAATTTAAAGGCATAGTTCACCTAAAAAATTTAAATTCTGTACCCTCATGTCGTTCCAAACCAACTTTGTTTATCTTCGGAACACAAATTAAGATATTTTTGATGAAATCCGAGAGCTTTTTGACCCTGTATAGACAGCAACGCAACTACCACGTTCAAGCCCCAGAAAGGTAGTAAGGACATCGTTAAAATAGTCCATGTGACATCAGTGGATTAACTGTAATGTTATGAAGCTACAAGAATACATTTTTGGGTGTTTTTCAGTTGCATGCCTTGAAAATGACAGTCCTACTACAGTTTCTACCATTTCTGATTCTCATTTTTAGCTACATGTTTGTTTGCCATCACTAGCATCTTTCAGAATCAGCTGTTTGACTTTCAGTTGAAAGTGATGCACATAAATAATACTGAAGGAGCTGCTGAGGTTATCCTTATCAAAATATCGTTAATGTACTGTAAATAGACATGATTTCTTTACTGTGATTTTAGCATGAAGAGACAGCTTAATTTACACAATGCAGTTGTGCTGCTGGTCTCCCATGAAACGTCAGCAGAATTCTTTAATAGCAGGCGGTTGAACCGTATACGGCCCCACATTTCTTCAAGGTTGTTTATAAAATCCCCTTTTTCCCTGTTTGAAAAGATTAATACTACCATCACCGGCTTGTCAAGCCTGTTAAAGTTTTCCCAGCTGTGTGAAAGGGAAACTTTTTCTCAAATAAAATTACATTTAAAAACGAGATACTCAGCTTTTTTACGATTGCGGTTTTAACTGGCCTGCTGAATGGTGGATCGAACTGATCTTAAAGGGGTCATATGATGCTTTTTTAAAGATCATTATTTTGTGTATTTGGTGTAACAGAATATGTTGACATGCTTTAATGATCAAAAAACACATTATTTTTCAAATGGGGCGTGTTAGAATGAGCCGTTTTAGGGGGGCGTGGCAGAGTCTTAACTTTGATAAAGCATATCTCTTTGGTTTTGAGGCTTTAGTCTTTGCAACTTCAGGGATCTTATCTATGCACAATCAGCTTGTAACACTCCAAAGAGAAAGGAAAACTTGAAATCGCATCATATGACCCCTTTAACAAATTCCAGACCATTGTACGCTCAAGGCTGGGCTATTGGGGTACGGGAGCTGGAGATATCCCAGAAGCCTCAGCATTGTCTGAAGGAGCAGATCCTGATGGGGCCCTGTACTGCTTTTGAGTAACGACTACAATAATACTTCTGAAAGATATTCAAGTGCTTCAGTTTTAGAAAGCTCTCCGTTTCAACAAGGATTTAACAAAGGGCTCTCATAACTTCTTTGATTAATGTTAAAGCCTAGATGTGATTTATTTGATTCTTAAAGCTTTTGAAGATGTATTTGGTCATTCAGAACTGTCACTGTGGTGTGTTGTTATGGACAGTAATTTACTTGTAAAGTTATGAAAGTAAGTAGCAGCTTGTTTGTATAGTGCTTTGAGTTACAGAACTTGTAGAAGCAGCTCAGATTTACTAAGTTCATGGGCTTTCATGTTTTTTCCCCCATCACAGACATTTTTAAACTAATGGGACATATTACCCTTAGAACTGGTCACTATATATCTATAGAAGTCAGTTTTCCACTTCAGAATTAAAAAAATATTGCAAACGTGACATTATTTTTCAAAAATAGTTCTCAAACTTTTAAGGTCATGTATCACCTCTGGTCAAATCTGACCTTGTTTCTCATTATTCTGACTTTATCTAAATTGTGAGTTTGTTTCTCATAATTGCAACTTTATTTCTTGTAATTGTGACAACTTATCTCACAAATGCGGCTTAATTTTTCTATAATTGGGAACTTTATATCTCACTTGATTCCTTATAATGGTGACTTTAAATCATATGACTGTGATTTTATATCTAACCATTGTGACTTTATATCTCACTGTGTGACTTTATTTCCTATTTTGTAATGTTTAACTTTTAATTACCTGTTTAATTTTTTATTGTGACGCTAAAATGGGCTTCTATATATGTATATACAGTACAGTCTGTTAAATATAACTAGGATTTTATGATCCCCGCTTTAATATATTTAGTGGTAATGCTTTTTTTTTTCCACAACATTTTTGCTCAACATTTATTCCATTGTGTACAATTTATCTGCTAACCTGACCAAAGATGCACTTGTTGTTGTAGCTTCAAAATAGGTTATAATAACTGCAGAAAACTATAGCTCACCATGCAAGCAGATACAGGCTCGGTCAAGATCTAAATCTCTAGCTTGTTATGGAGCTCTTTTAACGAAGTGTTGATTGACTGAAGATTGGAGCTTTAATATGAGTCTCTTGGTATACGACCTTTGACCTGGTATGCTCTATGGCGGAGGTGCAGTCTGTAACTTGATCCTGACCTTTCGTCAAAACTTATTTTCCAGTCTCAGGGCAAGCAGTGCGGGTCAGCATACCTCCCCAGCACCCCATATGATGCCATATTAACCTCTACCACTCAGTTACATCAGCAAACCACACCGCCCTGCCATAGACAGCCTGTTTATCTTTATTTTAATGGTCCGTTAATATATGCCAGCTGATATTAGGTCATCACAGACAAAAATATTTGCATTTCAGTTAACCATAGCAAGGGTATGTGGAGGTTGGTTCTAAACAATTCTATAAATTCTCACAACTTCTAAAAGTATAATTTAGAGTTTATTTTTTGGACTGTGTTATACATTTATATTTATGATATATAAATATAAATATGTCATAATCATTTTAAGACCTCTCAAAAGTAAAAAAAATGCTTATAATCAAAGAATACAATTATAGTTTTATCATGTTGTCTACCTCTGAATGAATAAATGAGGCATTTTGAACTAGGGATTTATGGTATTTTATACTTTAATAATATATTATGTATTCAGAGTATCCCCAGTCTCTTTCTCTCGCCGTCTTCTGCCTTTCCTTTTTCTATTGACTCTATGCCCTGCACCCTCTCCTCATGTTTTTCCATGAACAAAGTCTGGCAGCCAAAGCCTTCTGATTTTTTTCCATTTGAGCTACAGCGGACGCACGTTTGGATACACAACTGTAAATATGAATGAAAGCTTAGAAACGCGTTCTTTCTCTCTTCTTTTCACTGAGGGAATAAGTTATGTCTTATTCCCATTACTTTTAAAGGGATATGGGGCCAGTAAATTTGCTTTTATTTGGAGAGCATGAACTTTATTCCCAGAGCCCCTCTCAAATGGATAACCCCTTACCTGCAGCGCAAGTTCCTTTCGTTTTTAATGCTTTTTACAGCTTTGGATATGCTAAAGTTATGAAATAATGTCTTAGTGAAGATAGTTTAATGATATATATAATGTATAATGATTTGTTCTGTTGATATGGACAGAGATAAATAGGTCATGCTTAAGGAAAGCAGAGACAGTTGTGTACAGTGAGCTTATTTATTGATATTCCCCGGCTTATGTGGAGTTTCCTATGTTTTCCTACACCTGGAAGTAAGCCGTGTGTAATGCATAATTACTCAAGGTTCCCCACTCTCTATAAAAACACACCGGCTGTGTTAAACATGCATGTTCTTGTCATTTAAACAGCCGTGTTTGCATTATGATCTATACACTTTGGCTTTGTAAATCATAAGGTGTGACAAATCGCAAGCACATATCAAAACATGGTGGAAAAGCTTGCTTGGATAAAGGTTGTTCTTTACTCTGCTTAGTGATTATATGAGCCATGTTGTCAGTTTAGTGGTGCTGTGCCAATTCTTTGAGCCAACACTGATTACAGCATGAACTTCAGGCGCTTTTTTGGCAGACGAATGTAGATTCACATAGCGCGCAATAACGTATGAAGTAAATAACAGTGGTGTCAGGATTCAGTTTTATAACTTTCACACAAGCAGATGCATACACACCCACATCTATTCAAACACTTACACACAAACACACACACTGAGTGTGAAATCAGAGTTGTGCCTCTTCAGCAAAAACCCTGTCTTATTCACTAAGCACCACAGATTGACCATTTAAGTACTTAAATTAAGTACTTACCATAACTTAATGCAATTTAAAGGAATAGTTCACCCAAAAAGTGAATATTTGCTGACAATTTACTCACCCTCTCAGGCCATCCAAGATGTAGATGAGTTTGCTTCTTCACCGGATCAGATTTTGAGAAATGTAGCATTACATCTCTTGCTCACCAATGGATCCTCTGCAGTGAATGGGTGCCGTCAGAATGAGAGTTCAAACAGGTGATAAAAGCATGACTCCAGTCCATCAGTTAATGTCTTGTGATGTGGAAAAACAGTGCATTTTGCATGATAAACATGATAAAAAAAATTATTGGAAGTTGTTAACTTCAAACCATTACTTTCAGCTAAAATTTAAGTCCCCCATCTTATTGCTTTCTCCAATAAAAAAGTCGTCTCGTCTGAATCAGGAGAGAAATGTGCACAGATCAAGCAAAACAACAAGCAAAAACAGTCCAAAACAGTTTTGAACAAGTATATTGGTGAATGTTGATGTGATGTGGGATAGACTTTTTCACTGGTTATTATGGACTGATATTTTGGCCAGAAGTGACGGTTTCAAGTTAAAATGCCTTAATGATGGATTTGTTTAATTAAAAAATCAGCTTTTCACTTCACAAGACATTAATTGATCTAAAGTAGCTATGTGGATTACTTGTGGATTATTGTGATGTTTTTTATCAGCTGTTTGAACTCTCATTCTGACGGCACCCATTCACTTCAGAGGATCCATTGGTGAGCAAGTGATGTAATGCTAAATTTCTGCAAATCTGTTCTGATGAAGAAACAAACTCATCTACATCTGGGATGGCATGAGAGTGAGTAAATTTTCAGTTAAGTTTTATTTTGGTTAGAACTATTTCTTTTAATTAAAGTCTTTGTGTAAATGTAATCACATTTTTATATTTAATTTAAAATGTTTGTAAATTAATAGTTGCGCTATTATCACCCATGGAAATAATGTTGTAAAAATAATTTTATTTAAGAGAGTGTTTGCACATTTTATATTGATCATCATGGAAGTAATTCATTAAAGGAAGCAGAGCAACATTAATTTTGATAAATATTGCGGTAGCCTGCTATATTCTTCTCTCAGAAGTTCTCAGAATCAGCACACGATGGAGAACTACGGCATGTAAATTGTGTTTAGCACTAATTTTGTGGGTGTGTTTGCACCGTTACCTAGTTAGCATAATTCCTTTAGTGTTTCGGATGCTGACACAACGCAGACAAGCGTGTGCAAATAAACAATGCTATCAGCTGGCACAATTCAGTCTTTGTTTACTCCACCTAATTACTTGTTTTGTGACACCTCAGCTGGTCAGTTTTGTTTGTTATTTAATGATCAGTACACATTGTGGTTCAGTGAATAGAAAAACAAACATGGACTATTTTTCTCCATGTATGTTGTCACCTCTCGTCCTAATGGGCTCCTGACAGCTTGACTTTCTGCCCTCTTTTGTTTAGCAAACCACTCAACGGCACATTGTATAAGCAAAATCATCTGTGGGGGTTTTAATACACCCGTACAGCCAATCTCCAGATTATTTGTTTCAGCGAGAGCAGTTGCACCCAGTGGACGGGGACCTTTAAACTGAGAAATCGGAGACTCTCGGGGGTTGTGATGTGGTCAGATGGAGTGCGGAGTGAAGAGAAGGGGCGGCTAATCTTTTGGGTTCCTAAAGCATAGATCATAGATTCAATTGCACATCTAATCAGGCTTCTGATGGATATAGAGCTGTCAGGATACCAACAAAATACCAGTGACATTTCACGATTCTTGATGCTCAATTTTAATACCACACACAAAAAAAAACTAATATGTCATTTATTTAAGCACATACTATTTAGGTTAAATATAAAATAAATTAATAAATAAAATGCCAGTGACATTTCACGATTCTTGATGCTAAATTTTGATACCACAGAAAAAAACTAATGTCATTTCTTTTGAGCACATACTGTTTAAGTTAAATATTGAAAAAATAAATAAAATACCAGTGACATTTCACGATTCTTGATGCTAAATTTTGATACCACAGAAAAAAACTAATGTCATTTCTTTTGAGCACATACTGTTTAAGTTAAATATTGAAAAAATAAATAAAATACCAGTGACATTTCACGATTCTTGATGCTAAATTTTGATACCACAGAGAAAATCTAATATGTCATTTATTTGAGCACATACTATTTAAGTTAAATTTTTTTTTTTTTTTAATTAAAAATAAAACAATGGCTTGGACCAAAATATTTTTTCAATTAATTTTTTTTTTCTTTTTTCTTTAATTATTCAGTTATTCAAAAATAATAATTAACAGTTAGTGTTTTTCCCCTCCTTTTTTGTTTTTATTATTGCTGATAAGGATAACTATTGTTGTTATAATAATAATATTGTTGTAAATTGTTAACAAGTTTTTAAGTAATTTTATTTTGAGTATTTTTCTCTTTTTCTCTTATATTGCTAATTAATAGTCATTAAATAATAAAATAATTAAATAACAAATGGTTAAATGAATAATAATATCAATAACATTTAAATAAAGTTTCAAGTTTTTAAGTTTACAAATATTAACATTAAACATTATTATTATTATTATTATTGAAAAAGGTATTTTTGTCAGCTTACTGTACATTCATTTCATATGACTGGCTTTTTTACATTAGTACATTGTCAAAACAAGCATTTAGATTTTTTTTGATCTATGCTCAGATCAAGTGTCTAGTCTTTGACTATAGTTTGCATGCCCCATTTCTCTCTTTCTGGGAGATCTCAGGGGTCACAGGGTTGTGTCCTTTGCTTCTGTAATAGAGGCTGCTATTGTGGTAGTGTAACATGAGGACTCGTTCCTCTTTTTCTTCGTGACTCCTAATGAGAGTCCCTCGGTGGCTGTCTTTCCCTTCCTCCCGAGATGCAGTCACGGACCACAGGCCCCCCTGTTTCAGGGACAAACCAGTCGACTGTTACCCATATTCCCCCCATTGTTAAAATATACTGCCATTGACCCAGGTCAAACATTAGCTGAGGAGTAAACCTGACTGTGAATTGGATCCTCTCTTTTTCAAAAATCCTTCTCAAGGTCTTAAGTCCAGTCCCCATTATACAAGATTTTATGTGTCTTACATCTGGCATACAGAAGAGTTTTAAAAAACCTCAAAGATTGTGTGTGTGCAGAATACATAGCAAATGAAATCAGATTCAGGCAGTCTGCCCGTCTTCACAAACTCTACTCTGGAATGCCCTCATACTTACAGTAACAACAAAGTTAAGATGTTTTGGAAAGTGTTTCATCAAAACAGCACTGATAATATGGACATTAACATTCATAGTGCATGAAATGGCAGGCTCACAGTCACTGAGAAGTGATATCGTTGACCATTGTTGCTTTCATGGTACACAAAGTATCTGAGATGAAAATATTGAGTGTTAGAGACTCCAGAGGTGCATGTAGTAGTTTTATATGAGCACATAAAATATGACATGAATTTGGATGAGATCAGAACCTCTAAGTACATGCATCACTGTTGAGCCCATAAAATATTAAAGAGAGGTGATCTAACACAAGAGTTTAGGAGGGATCCTTTAGTCATGAAAAATAGTCTTTGCATGTTTAGGGAGGGCAATATGTTATTTCAACTAAACATGAATTTTCAACATTACACAAGAGTCACCTGTATATTTAGACTTAAAGGAATAGTTCACCCAAAAATAAAAATTTGCTGAACATTTGCTTACCCTCAGGCCTTCCAAGATGTAAATGAGTTTATTTCTTATTATTAACAGATTTGAAGAAATTTAACATTGCATGTCTGCAGTGAATGGGTGCCGTCAATATGAGAGTCCAAACAGCTGATAAAAGCATCACAATAATCCACAAGTAATCCACATGACTCTAATCCATCGATTAATGTTTTGTGAAACAGAAAACTGTGTGTTTTAAGTTTAAAAAGTTAAAACTCACATTCTAACGGCACCCATTTGCTGCAGAAGATTCACTGGTGAGCAAATGATTTAATGCTAAATTTCTCCTAATCTGTTCTGATGAAGAAACAAACTCATTTACATCTTAGATGGCCTGAGGTAAATTTTAATTTTTTGGGCAAAAAATTCAGTGCACTTTAATAACTTTTCTACAATCTTTCCAGTATTTTTTTAAGCATTTCATAAAGATAAATCCAGATTTACATTTGTTTGTCTGTACCCAAATGTTTGTAGTGTACAGGTTTTTTTCTAGAGTACCAAAGGTCCCTCAGTGGACAGACTGATGATATCAAGCTGACTTGTGGACCAGTTTTACTCTACTTTTTAAGATCTTAATAATTTCCATGATGTTTCCAGAACTTCAAGTGAGCTTATCTACAATTAGTTTTCTTAATGAAGGCCAGTGAGTCTCTTGATCTTATAATGGAATAAGTGGAAATATCTGTTCATAAAATCAGTCGTCGGCAATCAGATCTGCTTATTTCAAAATCACATTTCGGCACAGCATGACTTTGAGATTCCAAACAGAGTATCTCACTGTCCATACTGATCAACCTTTCTGCTGCTCAACTAATTTTTAAGTGGAGCAACGTATGGCACAAGAGAAAAAAAGTGTAGGAAGCGTCTTAAGGAGGTGTTTTTGACTCCTTAATGGATGGAGAAGGAGGGAGAGTGGCTAAAAAGATGGCGGAGGCTTCAGGCCAGGCAGATTGGAGATTGTTTCCGGATGGGAATATCTTGATACTTTTATTAGACTCCAGGGCATGTGCAATAACACTGATGACACAAATCCATTCTCCTTACTGTTGCATCTTCATGAACTTAGCTTCTTAACAAGGCTCTTGTAAATCATAACTTTGTTTGGGCCAATATATTAATTTTAGGGCATCTGGTTGACCTCACTTAAAGGGGTCATTGGATGCCCATTTTCCACAAGTTGATATGATTCTTTAGGGTCTTAATTAAAAGTCTGTAACATAGATTGGTTAAAATTTCTCAATGGTAGTATAAAAAACCCCTTTTTTACCCTGTCAAAAACACCTCTTTTCAGAGCAAGCCGTTTTGTAGCATTTTCCTTTAAATGTTAATGAGCTCTGCTGACCCCACCCCTCTCTTCCAAGGCCACTCTCTGAGGGACTGTTTACTTTAGCCGCTGAATGATTCGCGCGAACATAGACGCATTTAGGTAGATCGGGGGCGCATTCCCTTCACAAACCAACGTAATCCACTGCGTCTTCAGCGGCTCAGATGTCGGGAGTAAATGACGACTGCTATGTTCATTATTACATCCAACAACAGAACACCTCAATCGCTTAGGAGTCATTCTTGTCTACATCTGCTCCGGCGGTGAAACAATGGCGGACTGATGACAGCTCACTCAGGGCGG